>NC_088356.1:24505000-24735000 GCF_036884655.1 Musa acuminata AAA Group | reverse complement strand
TCAGCACAGAATTTTGTTGAATCTTGGATTTTGATGATGAAACTAATTGATAAATGTTTATGATTTAATCTATGTTTTGAGTGACACAGGATGCTTCAATCAGGGAGAGACAATTAAAGTAGGAAGAATCATGTTGGGTCGGAAGAAAACGTGTTAGAAGATTTGACGTCCGGTCGGAGGATTAGTCGACGTATCGACAGAAGGCTTCGGGCCATGGATTCGGGCATCGGGCCAAGAAGAAGTGGATATTGCACTAAGGATATCAGAGTGGTAGAGGTCAACTGGCCGATTGGGCAATAGGCCGCAAGAGAGGATGATGTGCCGAAGAATCGAATGAAGCGTCGATGGACAAATGACATGCCGAACAACATGATTCATGCTTAGTAATAATAGTCTAGATCAAAGTGTATTTTTGTGTATGCAGGATTAACTATGATAGCAAGGCATAAAGCAAAATGAAGTCTCAGAGTCAAGAACGCGATTTCGTTGGGAGTTTGAGAGTTTGTCGGAAGTCTGGACGTTCGTCGAAAGTTCTGCCGGAACCAACCAAGAAGTCCTGGAGCTTGCTAAAGAAGCTCATCGGAACTTGTCAAGAAGAACATTGTGAAGTCCAAGAGCTTGCTAGGAGTCCGCCGGAACATTACTGAGAGATCGTCGGAAGTTCACCGGAAGAAACCGAACTTATCTTGCTTAGAATATGTCTTAGGAATCGTAGTTAGCACATAATTAGAGTTGGGATTAGGAGATAATCCCATCAACTCTGTTAGGGGCCAACTAGGTCCGAAGTTGGGTTGGTTTGGGCCGGATTCAAGGCCCTACCAGGGTGCTGAAACCTTGGCCAACGGTGGCACTACTTGGGGAATAGCACCCCAGGAAATCTGGACAGTGGTATTGCCTAGGCTGGGTGGTGGTACCGCCGGCAGCAATGCTGCCAACAGTGGTACCGCCCCTGTTCGGCGATGGTATTGCCCAACTATAGATCTTGCAGCGGTAGTACCACCCAGGAATAGCGGTGGTACCGTCAGTACCTAGGAAACCTGAGATGAGACCTTTTTAGGCTCTAAGTTTGAATCAACTTAAAGCCTATAAATACCTCTCTCATTCCTGGTTAACACACACAAGTACAAAGAGTTTTAAAGTGAGAAAACGCTGTAGAAATCACTTGAGAAATCCCTCCTATAGATCTAACTTTAGAATTCAGTTTAGAGAGGAGTGTGTGTGCTTGTAAAGGTTGACTCCTAAACCTGTGAAAAGGAAAAGAGAGGTGTAAGAAGGAGGTTGATCTTCGCCTATTAAAGGAAGATCGATAGTGGATGCCAGTTGCCTCGACGGAAGAGGAATCAGAGGAGTAGATGCAGGTCACGATAACCGAACCACTATAAATCAGTTTGTATTTCTGTTTTGTCATTTATCTTAACTACAAACTGCCTTCCTTGCTTTACATCAACTATACTTCCATATGATTTCAATCTAAAGATCTTTCTGAAATGGTTTTCGTCGAAATCTACGAAGGTTTTTCTAACCAACGTAATTTTTACCACTACACTAATTCACCCCCCCTCCCCCCCCCCCCCCACTTTAGTACTGACTCGTTCCTAACAAATTTAAGTGAGTGATCCAAAGAATCAAGAAAGTCCAAAAATAAAATTTAATAAATTCATGCATTCGGATAAATTAACATTCCTACTTCTCTTCTAATAAAATCAAATTGTTCTTCACTTAAGGGTTTTGTAAAAATATCAGCTAATTGATGTTTTGTATCAATAAACTCTAAGATTACATCATGATTATTAATATGATCTCATATAAAGTGATGCCTAATAAAATATGTTTAGTTCTAGAGTGTTGAATGAGATTTTTTGTTAAATATATTGCACTTGTGTTATCACATTTTATGGGAATATTTTTAAGATGAATCTTATAATCCTCTAAAGTATTTTTCATCCACACAACTTGTGCACAACATGCACTAGCTGCAATGTACTCGGCTTTGGTTGTAGATAGTGCAATCAAATTTTGTTTCTTGGAAGTCCAAGAAAACTTCCAAGAAACAAGTGCGTATCCTAAAAATTGACATGATCCGGATGTGCTTTTTCTATCTAATCTATATCCAGCAAAATCCGCATCAGCATAAGCAATTAGCTCAAAGTTCTCAGATTTTGGATATCATAATCCTATATTTGTGATTTCTTTAAGATATCTAAGTATTCTTTTAACTATTTTAAGATAAGATATCTTAGGATTAGATTGAAAACTAGCACAAAGTCCTATACTAAACATAATATCCGGTCTAGTTGCGATGAGGTATAGTAAACTTTCTGTCATACCCCTATAAGCTTTTTGATCAAAGCTTCTCCACTTTCATCAATATCTAACGTAGTAGAGGTGCTCATAGGAGTGTTGATAGCCTTTGAGCTATCCATATTAAAACTTTTTAGCAAATCTAAAGTATATTTGTTAGGATCAGGGGTTGAATTAGTGCAGCGGAAAGATTACGTCTCGATTAAAACTTTATTCGATAAAAATGATTTTCGACGAAAACCTTTTCGTAAAGATCTTAACTTGAAACCTATTTGTAAATGTATTGAAAGCAGTAAGCGATTAAAGAGGTTTGTAGTAAAGATAAATTGCACAAATGAAATGCAAACCAGATTTTAGAGTGGTTCGGTCAACGTGACCTACATCCACTTTCGGCTTCCTCCTTCGATGAGGTCATTGGCGTCCACTAAAGGCCTTCCTTCAATAGGCGAAGGCCAATCACCTTTTACACCCCTCTTCTCCTTTTACTGGGTTTAGGTGATAACCCTTACAAGCACTCACTCTCCTCTCTTAAACAAAATTCTAACACTTAGACTTGGAGGAGGGAATTTCTAAAGAGCTTGCAGCAATGTTTCTTTACTTTTAGACTCTTTGTGCTTATGTGCTTTAACTAGGGATGGGAGGGGTATTTATAGGCTTCAAGTTGATTCAAACTTGGAGCCTAAAACTTTCCCATCCCTGGTTCCCCGAGCATGGGCGGTACCACCGCTTGCTGGTATTGTTGAATCTCGAATTTTGATGATAAAACCAATCGATAAGTGTTTATGTTTTAATATGTGTTTTGAGTGACGCAGGATGCTTCGATCAGGATGAGATAATTAAAGTAGAAAATATCATGTTAGGCTGGAGGAATATGCCAGAATATTGGACGTCGGGCAGGTGGATCGATCGATGTATTGACAGAATGTTTCAGGCCGTGGATTCGAGCATCGAGCCAAGAAGAACGGACATTGCGCCAAGGATATCGGAGTTGCGGAGTCAACTGGCCAATTGGGCAAAAGGCCGCAGGAGAGGATGATGCGTTGAAGAATCAAACGAAGCGTCGAGAGACCAATGACATGCCGGACAACTTGATTAATGCTTAGTATTAATTGTCTAGATCGAAGTTTGTTTTACATGTGCAGGATTAACTACGATAGCAAGGCATGAAGCAAAATAAAATTTCGGAGTCAAGGATGCAATCACGTTGGGAGTTCGAGAGTTCATCGGAAGTCTGGATGTTCGTTAGAAGTTCTGGAGGAACCAACCGAGAAGTCTCGGAACTTGCTAGAGAAGCTCATTGGAACTTGCCAAGAAGATCATTGTGAAGTCTAGGAGCTTGTCGGGAGTCCGTCGGAACATTGCCGAGAGATCGTCGGAAGTTCACTGGAAGATCGCCGGAAGCTCGCTGGAAGAATAGACTTACAGACTTTGTTTAGCTTAGAATATGTCTTAGGAATCATTGTTAACATGTAATTGGGATTGATTTGGGCAAACCCAATTAGGGGCCAGCTAGGCCCATGTAAGAAATGTGTTGGGCCTAATAAGAAGCCCAAACAATGCCCCAAGAAAACTCACCATCGTGGCATAGTTTTCGAGGATGTGTTAGGCGGTGGTACCACTAGTCTGGGCTGTTGTACAACCCTTGGAAGGGTGCCAAGCTGTGGTACCACCAGTCTGGGCGGTGGTACTGCCCAGTGCAGGCGGTGGTACTGCCCGTGCTCGGGGAACCCGGAATGGAAAAGTTTTAGGCTCCAAGTTTGAATTAACTTGAAGCCTATAAATACCCCTCTCATCCATGGTTAAAGCACACAAGCACAGAGAGTTCAAAAGTAGAAAAACACTATAGAAATCCCTTGTGAGAATCCTCCTCTAGTCTAAGTGTTAGAATTCTGTAAGAGGAGAGTGAGTGCTTGTAAGGGTTGTCTTCTAAACCCGATAAAAGGAGAAGAGGGGAGTAAAAAGGATATTGATCTTCGCCTATTAAAGGAAGATCGTTAGTAGATGCCGATGGCTTTGATGGAAGAAGAATCGGAGGAGTGGATGTAGGTCATGACGATCGAACCACTATAAACTGCCATGTTCTCTGGTTTGCATTTTATTCTTGCCATTTGCATACTGCAAATTACTTAGATAGTCACTACGCTTCCTTACGCTTCCAAGTTATTAAGTTTCCAAAATCAGTTTTCAACGTCAGAAATGGTTTTATCGCAATGAGATTTTTTGAAGACGTAGATTTTACCGCTGCATAATTCACCCCCTCCCCCCTCTTAGTGCCGACTTATGATCCTAATAAGTGGTATCAAAGCCTCATTATTTCTCAGTTGGTTTAACACCTAAGAGAAATGGATCATTTCGGCTTTCAAGAGGGTTACTCTCTCATTCATCCTTCCTTCTTCAATAGGACGGACTACACTTATTGGAAAACTCGAATGAGAGTTTTCTTGCTTTCTTTGGAATTGAATTTATGGCATATTATCAAATCCGGCTTTAAAAGGTCTTCTCTTCCAATAAAAGATTGGAATGATTTAGAGAAGAAGACATTTTCTTTAAATGATAGAGCTATGAATGCTCTATTTTGTGCTTTAGACAAAAACGAGTTTAATTGGGTTTCTATGTGTGAAACGACTTTCGACATATGGCACATTCTTGAGATCACACACGAAGGAACAAGTAGTATTAAGGATTCTAAAGTTAATCTTTTAATACATGATTTTGAACTTTTTCAAATGAAACCAAGCAAGACTATTGGAAATATGTACACCTATTTTATAGATGTCATCAATAATCTAAAAGGACTTAGTAAAAGTTTTTCGAACTTTGAACTCGTTAACAAGATCTTAAGATCACTTTCTTAAACTTGGGAATCGAAAGTAACGCAATACAAGAAACAAAAGATTTAAATATTTTTCCACTTGAAGAACTAATTGGGTCTTTGATGACCTATGAAATGACTAATGTGACACTTGACAAAATGAGAACTACCTTCCAAAGGATATGAAGGATTTGGGACATAGAACATTTGAAGACCACTCGAGCATAAGCTTAAGTGATGGTGAACTTAAACTATAAAAGAAATTTAAAAGTTAAAAAAATAAAAATTTAAGAACAAAAAGAACGGAACTACTTGCTTTGAACGTAAGAAGAAGAACAAAAATTGGGATGAATCGAGCTCCTCCGAAAACGAGGAGAAAATCAAGAAAGGCGAGGTGGCAAACTACGCCTTAATCGTTTTCAACGATGTGGTAATCGAAATCCCTCTAATTTACTTTGAAATTACATGATGCTTTTCATGATGCTTTTTTTTTGTAATTTAGTTTTGAATTAATTTACTTAAAAATTAAATGTTTGAAAATAAAAATGTAAAAATATGATCATGCTCGTAATTTTGAAAATGATAATGAAAATTGCATGTTTTATGTTAATGCAATAAAATGTTAGATATAAATCTAATGATTGTACACCTAGTAAGATTAATCTTATGTATGTGCTTGAGAAACAAGAATGTATATTTTGATTATTTCCATATTGCTTTTCAATGACGATGCATGGCTTTTGTATGGAAGGCTTGATATTTTTCTATGAACCTTATCTTTGTTTTTCAAACATGATATATAGTTTTTACATAAGAACAAAAATTTGAGCATGCTAATATAAAGTCAATCATATAAATTAAAACTAAAGAAGTTTTCGATATCTATAAGAATTATTCAAAATTATGTTCAATGAAACCTTGCTTGATGTTGTAATGAAAATATTGAAGTTTTGATATCATGATTTGACCATTTTATACATGAGATTTTAAAGTTATAAATGATGATTTTTGTGAGTTATTGGACTTGATGGTTTTTATGATGAAATTCATTTTTCAATCCTAAACGTTAATGCACATTTTTATTTGGCATAAATGAAATAAATCACATGAATTTAAATAACTAAAAAGAGAAAAGCATTATTCTTGAAAATTATTTTTCTTTATCTTATTGATTTATATGAATCTCTTGAAAATGATTTTGATTTGATGATTTGAATTTGAATGAATTTTATTCAAATCATGATCTTGATCTCTTGAAATTATTTGAGATTTTTTTTAATCATGATCTCTTCTTTGGACTCCTATGTTTCCTTTTACCATTTACTAAAGAGGAGATCTATAAAACTAACCATGATCTTGATAATTAGGTTTTGAAACTTTATGTAAATCAAGACCGTTCACCATAACTTCTTGCATTTTATTAAAAAAATTATTTATGAATCATGTCTTTTGGTATTCATGTAGTCTTATCTTTCATGACATGATTTCCTTGTATTTATGACTTGTATGGCTTGAAATGTTTTGGAATGATGCATACAACACTTATGCTTTTATTGTGATAATATGTGTGATGCATATGATGTGTATCATGATCAAAATGTTGAGCTTTGAATTCTTGTATGCTCTTGTCCTTAAAGTTATTTACATTCTTGAAAACTATTGTGTAACGTTTATGCTATATCGTATTGACTCATATAGGCACATGTATAACCCATTGTTCTGCATTTGCTTTCGATATGTGCCTATTCCAGTTTCATTCCTTTGGACATTGAATTTATCTAACCTTCTTATTTGAATTGAGTTATATGTGATTGCTTGGAATCCTTGAATGCTCTTGCTTTCATTTCCTTTCAAATCTGAATACAATTGTGAAAGATTATTGTTTACTTCGTATTGACTCGTAAAGGCACATGTACGTTTTGTTGTTCCGCGTGTGCTTCCGATATGTGTTATTTATTATTCATACTGTCCCTTTGTACTCTGGTGTTTGTGGGATATTGTGAACCTTTGCCAGAAATGGTGAAGGGAGTTATGCATAGAGCCTGTGATGCTTTGCCGGCCCCTATGACTTCACTCAGACATGGGTGGATGGAGCTCCCAGACGTGGGAGACTTATGTTTGGTGGTCATTCAGAAATGGATGTACCATATTATGTTATGGTCCCACTTCACCTTCTGTATGCTTGATATGGTATCCAGAGCTTTGGTTATGTGTTTCTATACATGCTTTGGATATGAATGATATGAATGCAACATCAAATTCGACATTTGAGCTTCTGTTTCGTATTCATCTTTGAAATGCTCCGAAATAGTCCATACGCCATTGATATGTTTCGAAATGTTTCATTTATCATTGATATGCTCCGAAACATTTCGTACGCCTTTGATATGCTCTCAAATGTTTCATTTATTATTGTTATGCTTCGAAATGTTCCATAGGTTGTTGATATGCTTTGGAACATTTCTTATGCTATTGATATGCTCCAATTACTCTATGCTCCATCTGTATGAACCAATTATGTTTGATTGAAATGATATTTATGATTCTACACCAAATGAGATTATGTCTATGGATTCTTATATTCTGCCTTGCATTATGAAAGCTTATTTGTTTGGAAATTTTCCTCTTTTACCATGGATATGTTAGTCACTTGCTGAGCTTTATATGCTCACCCCGTTGTTGTATAAATTTTTCAGGATAGCTTGTCGCTCGCTTAAATGTTAAGATTGGGCTGAGGCAGTGAAAAGCTAAAAGATTTTGGGCAGATCTTTATTAGTATATATGTTTTTGTTGTATAAGTACACTCTGCATCTAATGAAATGTTGACGATGAATCTAAATTTGTGGATTTTGTATAAGTTTGAAGGACCTCTCATGTGTAGGATTCTGGAATGTTAAGTTTAATTCGTGTAATGATATGAACTTATGGTAAACGTTGGTTTTGTGACTATATAGACTCCCATACTTGTGAATTTAAGTTGTGGTTATTATTTTGGTGAGTTAGGTTTAGATTTTATGAATCATCGAGCGATGTGTTGTATGTTTATGAACTGCACAGGGTTTATAAATTTGTAGATTATAGAGGTGAAATTTTGATATGAATATTTTCTTAGTTACCTCAAATGTGTGATTGGATCCTGGATGGATTTGTGATGAAAATTTTTAATATTATCGATATTTTGAGGGGCGTGACAAAGCCGCTGCAAAATCTTCTCCATTTGTTGTGTGCAAATCGTTGTTACGTTGCCCCCACATTTCCTGTGCAGTATCACCTATTTCCCCTTACTATAAAATTTCATAATTAGTTTCATAAAATTTCAGGAAACATCACCTAATGTCATCAACAATTCAATTTTGTGTATAGCCTCATGATCATCAAGAGGGAGGAGGAAGAAATATGCAATTATCTCTTGGTCCTGCAGCAACAGTTTCACCTGCGGGCACCTACGATCACACTTCAAAATCCGTCTGTTGGCGACCTTAACGACAAACTTGCTGCAATTCTCAATAGGTAAGTTCATCTGGACAGCAATCTTACTGTTTAAGAAGTTATTAGTACTACCCTTGTCGATGAGAACAGTGATCAGTTGTTATTTGAGAAGGCCTCCAGCTTTCATCGTTTACGGGTTTGAGTAACCTGCTAGTGCATGTACCGTAACTTCGGTCGATTGTGGCTCTTCTTCTGCATCTTCTTCTTCATATTCAAGGCTCTCTTATGGATGTTCAATGACCTCTTCTTCTATTGGTTCAATCATAAGAAGTCTCCCTTTACTACAGTGATGCTCACGGCTCGACGACTCGTCACAATGCCAACATAACCCCTTCGCATATCGCTCCCGAAGCTCTTCTCTTATTAACCTCTTTGCTGTAGGGACTTGGTCGATAGTAGGGGGGGCTGAGGGCTTCAATATTACTGGTTGAGGAGCAACCTGTCCTCTGAGCTTCATGGTTCAATTACCCCTCTTGATGTCGTGCGAAAGAGATGGCTGCCATAAGCGTATATGGTTGTCGCGCTTTAACTTCTCCTCGGATCTCCGGCTTCAAGCCCTCAATGAAGGTCCTCAATAGCTATTTTTGAGACCAATCATGAGTTTGATTAGATAACCTTTCAAACCTGGTTTGGTACTCCTGAATGGTAGAGGTTTGTCGGATCTTTGCTAGTTGTCTGTCAATATTCTTGTAATCGGTTGGTTTGAAGCGGATCAACAGTCCTTTCTTTGAATTATCGCCATGAAAGTACTCCATAAGTATGTTCAAACCAGTCAAACCACTGTATAGCATCCCCTTCAAGATGTATAGCTACAATTTTCACCATAGATGCGTCTACGGTTTTGTGGTACCAAAAGTATCGCTCCGCACGCGAAATCCAACCAATCGGGTCTCCTTCTTCCCATCTAGGGAAGTCCACCCTTACGCGTGGATAGTTGGGATCGATCATAGAACCTCCCCTCTTTTGGAAGTCATCTCTTCGGGCTTGGTGCAATTGGGCAGAGCTCTCTCCTTGATTTGATTTCTTCGGGCTTAGTGGTCGGCCCAATCTGAGTTCAGTAAAGAGTGTCCGAATCGTATCCTCCATTCGTGCCTCCAAGGCTTCGAATTTAGCATTGATTGCCTCCTTAGATGCCATAGTATATGTCTCCAAATCTATGATGTTAAGATCTCTCTTTTGTCGTTAGGTTAAAGGCATGTATAGGTTGAGAGAAGTGTGGTCGAAAGGGTTGGTGGATCGGTGGATGTAGGCTACGATTTAGGCTTGTTTTGTGGCTGTTTTGGATGCAGTTTGAGGGTGTGGTTTAGTGGCGTTTTAGGGCTGTGGATGAAAGTTTTGGATCTGTGGTAGATGGCAGCAAAGGTTTGATATAAATCAGTGGAAGTTGCAGCAAGTATGTGCTGTCTTGTAAGAGTAGAATTGTCGTCGAAAAATTTTAGCGGCTTACGATGAAAATTTGCCGCAACACAAAATCATTTTTAGAGATGAATTTCTCAATAGATCAATTTTAGATGAAAGCCAAGATAATCTATGAAGTGTATAAGAAATTTCATTCAAAAAAGATTACAAATAGATGGGTTAAAGCGACAATATGCGGTTGAAATTTTCTACAGAATAGATTTTCAAGTGTACTAGATTGGACATAAAAGATCAGTAGTTTATATTGAGAATTTTTCGATGAAACCAAAGGAAAATCCACTATTAGGAAGTATCAAAGATATTATTAAAATTTCATAGAAATTTGGATAGAAAAAGTACAGTAGCAAGATCAAACAGATGGTGCTATGCGGTTGGAATTCTGCAATGCATCTTTCGTCATAGAGATGAAAACATTATGACGAAAAGTTTATGCAGCAATATAGGAATAATTTTTTTGAGATTTTCAAATAAGGATAACTAAATTGCAGTAGCAGTAAGGTAAAAAACCAGAACCTATTGTAATTCACGGGGAGATCAAAGGATGATCCGTGGTGGTGGAGATGACGGCGGAATTTGACAATAATCTCTTAAGCAATTGTGGGAATTGCTTTGGGCGGTTGTGAAGGGTTGATGGATGGCTGTGGAAGGGTAGCGAGATGCAAAGAATGCTACTCTGATACCAGGTGTTAGAACCCTTGCAGATTCTAAACTTGGGGTTGATCTCTTTAGGGGATCGGCCTCCTTGGAACTCCATAGGGGTTCCTCCCTCCAAGTTGCTGCTCAAAGGCTGCAGAAAATATTCATCTATTGCTTATGAAAAGAGGAGGAATACATGACTATTTATAAGGCTTCTAAACCCTAACTCCTAATAGGACTCCTACTCAAGACTCCTACTTCTAACCAACTCCTAATAGGACTCCTACTAAAGACTCCTATTCCTTTACAACTCCTAATTCTTCTCTAAGAAACAACCTCCTAACCCTAGCCTGCTTCTTCATCTCTTTAATAGGGGTCGGCTTAGGTAGATTTTACATGAATGTCCCTCTTAATTAGGACTCTCCAAGCTAGAGTCCTAATAGTGGGAGACCAAGATATGTAACTGGCAGATTTCCCTCACTAACCCCTAGGGTATGTGCAATAACATCTTTGTCCTCAATGCAAGGGCTCATGTAGACTTTACTTTTCGTATGATTTAACTAAAGGCCAGAAACTATACCAAAATCATTCAGAATAGTAGCCAGGTTTCTTACTGAAGTTAAATCATTCTGAAGAAAGATAAGAAGATCATCTGCAAAGATTATATGTGATATATGAATAGGGCCAACATGGGGTACCTTAATACTGCCATCAGAGACCGCATATTCCAACATATAGCTAAGTCCTTCTATTGCAATAGTAAAGAGATATGGAGAGAGTGGATCGCCTTGTCAGATGCCATTCTTGCTCCCAAAAAAACCAATAGGTGAGCCGTTGAAGAATATTGAAAACTTTGGAGTTTCTAAGCAACATTGAATCCAATTAACCCATTGCTGAGGGAAGTTCATGCCGTAGAGCATCTTATAGATAAAGTTCCTATTAACTGAGTCAAAGGCTTTTCGTAGATCAGCTTTAAAATAGATTTTTGTCCCTTTTGCTTTTGAATGCAGATCCTTAACCAAGTCATTAGCAAGCAGAATATTATGATGTATACTTCTCCCTTTGATGAAAGCAGTCTGATTTGGACTAATTATCTTGTGTATTATCTTTTGCAATCTATCTGCTAACACTTTAGAGATAATCTTGTAAATAAAGTTACATAAAGATATGGGTCGTTAGTTCTCTAGTGAATCAGCCCCTGTATTCTTCGGAATTAAAGAAATAAAAGTGCAATTCATCTCTCAAGAATATACCCTGCAGAGAAAAAGTGTTGGCAAGCTATAATCACATCGTTACCAATAATAGACCATGTAATTT
Organism: Musa acuminata AAA Group; assembly: GCF_036884655.1. Classification (NCBI taxonomy): domain Eukaryota; kingdom Viridiplantae; phylum Streptophyta; class Magnoliopsida; order Zingiberales; family Musaceae; genus Musa; species Musa acuminata. The sequence continues at coordinate 24,723,026 of NC_088356.1, read as the reverse complement.
GGTAAAATTCAGTAGGAAATCCATCTGGACCAGGGCTTTTGTGCTTTTTTTTTTTATAAGTAAAAGTAAATTGATTTTGTGTAAAGTTTCTACAAATAGCTTTGTCTATACAAATTATAGATGAAGCTAGGTAACTCGTAGAGTACTCATACGGTAGTTATGACTACACATGCTATAGACTATAACTCTTAACTGTGACCAACAAAAAAAATTTAAAGTCTATATATGCCAAGATTTCCTGTGGGTATAGCTTTTGACATCATGCCCAAGATCTTTAGCTAATAGCAAAATTGAATTTGATAAAAATTTCTTTTTCTCTCTGTGTAAGGTGCTCCATTTTGAGATCATTCTCCATACATGATCTTGAGTCTTTAATAATCTCTGTCAAGAGCTGAGCATTGTTTGTGTGTTGACACTCAAAGATTCTGCTACATCTTTCCTTCCACATCCACCAAATAACGCATCTGAATATAACCTTCGTCAATTGTGTAAGAGGCCCTTTTCTTGAAAAACATTACATGAGATCAGCTAATTCTTGATGCAAGTTTGGTTGCAGCATCCTATTGAGTTCGAATCGCTGGAGAATCTCCTTCCATATCCATTTAGTATAGTCACAAACAAAATAGAGATGGTCAACAGTTTCTTCTTGTTGCATGCAAAGGGAGCATCAGTTAACATGATGGATACCTCTTCCTTTCATATTGTCCATTGTAGGTAGTTTATTCAGAAGGGCCTGCCATGTACATAAGGAATGTCTCTGTGATCCCGGTCGATCCCATGTCCAACTGCTTGGGAGCCACTTGTTATTTCTTTGCCTAATTTGATTCCATGCGGATGTGGCACTAAATTTATCATTGTCATGAAGCCAAATAAGTACATCTGAAACGTTGATCTTGATTGGAATAGCTATGATAGTTGACCAAAGTGATAACATTTCAGGAGAAATAGGAGTAGGGAGACACCAGGTACCATTAGCAATGAACTCGGAAACCTTCCAATCTTTGGGATTCCCAAGGTTTTTTCATATTCTATCACCATATAATTGAAATATACTTTTCCCATTCACCCAAGGATCATACCACATATTAGTATTAGTTCCAGTAGAGATTGCATAAGAAATGTGTTTCATTAGCCAATTCCTTGTCTTTAAAATTCGTTTCCAAGCTGCAGAGTGGTATGTTCTTGTTGAAATTTTCCAAATCGATTCCTTTGAAAGATACCTAGCAGAAACCCATTGTGACCATAAGGAATATTTGTTTTGCAAAATGTCCCACAATTGCTTTACCAAACATGCTTTATTCCAATCTCTAGTATTTCTCAGGTTCAGCCCCCCTTCATCTTTCAGTTTGCAGATGCTGTCCCAATTTAGCATATGCATTGTCTTATCATTTATGCCATTCTAGAAGAAGTTTATTAATAACCGTTCAATATCTTAGAGAAGTCCAATAGGCAGAAGAAATGCATTAGACCAATATATAGAGTAAGAGTACAACACCGAACGGATGAGTTCAAGTCGTCCTGCTTTTGAAAGAAGCCTATTTTTCCAGGAAGAAATTATATTCTTTATTTTTTGTAGGATAGGCTGACAGTGGGTTTTGTGAATGCCAGTGGATATGAGTGGGAGACCAAGATATGTAACTGGCAGATTTTCCTCACTAACCCCTAGGTTATGTGAAATAACATTTTTGTCCTCAATGCAAGGGCTCATGTAGACATTACTTTTTGCATGATTTAATTGAAGGCCAGAAACTATACCAAAATTATTCAGAATAGTAGCCAGGTTTCTTACTGAAGTTAAATCATTCCGAAGAAAGATAAGAAGATCATCTACAAAGATTATTTGTGATATATGAATAGGGCCAGCATGGGGTACCTTAATACTACCATCAGAGACCGCATATTCCAACATATAGTTAAGTCCTTCCATTGCAATAGTAAAGAGACATGGAGAGAGTGGATCGCCTTGTCGAATGCCATTCTTGCTCCCAAAAAAACCAATAGGTGAGCCGTTGAAGAGTATTGAAAACTTTGGAGTTTCTAAGCAACATTGAATCCAATTAACCCATTGCTGAGGGAAGTTCATACCGTGAAGCATCTTATAGATAAAGTTCCTATTAACTGAGTCAAAGGCTTTTCGTAGATCAGCTTTAAAATAGATTTTTGTCCCTTTTTCTTCTGAGTGCAAATCCTTGATCAAGTCATTAGCAAGCAGAATATTATGATGTATACTTCTCCCTTTGATGAAAGCAGCCTGATTTGGGCCAATTATCTTGTGTATTACCTTTTGTACGCTATCTGCTAACAGTTTGGAGATGATCTTGTAAATAAAGTTGCATAAAGATATGGGTCGATAGTTCTCTAGTGAATCAGCTCCTGCATTCTTGGGAATTAAAGAAATAAAAGTGCAATTCATCTCTATAAGAATATGACCTGAAGAGAAAAAATGTTGGCAAGCTTTAATCACATCATTACCAATAATAGACCATGTAGTTTGGTAAAATTCAGCAGGAAATCCGTCTGGACCAGGGCTTTTGTGCTTTGGTGACTTAAAGACATCTCTTACTATTTCGTCATCTGTAATTGGGGCATTGAGGATAGAAATGACACTCGAATCAAGCTTTCTAGTTGGCTCCACATGAATATTATTAGGTTGCCCCGCTTGGTTGAGTAAGGAAGAAAAAAATTGCTCAGTGTATGCTTTAACCTCATCTAAATTCTCAATAAGATTGTTATCTTTTTCTCTGCATTTCCTGATGCGGTTAACGGCTCTTTGAGTAGCAATGGAAGCATAAAAAAACTTCGTTGATACCGGGGAGGGTAAAAATGCTGAATGGATTTCGAAAGAACACCAATAGAATAGTTGTACAGATAGAAAATATCACAGAAGGCAATGAACGAACGCTTGACAAAACTTCGATAAAACGAAATATAGCTCACCACCAAGTTTAAAAATCAAAAGGGATACAGAAGATCACCACCCTAATGATAATAAACAAGGATACAGAACTGAAAGCAAAAGACTCACCACTCAAGGATGCATCCAAGAGATACAGAGTTCAAAAGAGCACTCCAAGAGAGCTTCTGCTAATATCCTCAGTTTTCTAAAATCTTTTCTAAGCCCTAAACCCCAAAATAAATACTAGTGCATGAAACAACCCTTCATGCATAGGAAATTTCGAAATTAAGTGCTTTACAGCTGCCAACCAACTCCATTAATGTATTCCTTAGCCATGAAGAAAAGCACTATGATACAGCTTTACAGTTGCCAACCAACTCCATTAATGTATTCCTTTGTGCAAGGAATATGCTGATGAGCTGTCTTATCTGAGTAGGCTGAATTGAAGATTATGTAGCAATATTGTTGGCTGAAAAAAATATCATATTAACAGTATGGTCCATATGAGCATATTGTAGCAAATTAGACACTCCCGTGTCAATCTCCCCTAGTTGAAAAAGACTTGTCCTCAAGTTCTTGTTTGTTTCGTCATCATGATTATAAAAAGGACTTAAATTAGCCACATTAAATGTTGGGGATACTCCATAATCTTTAGGTAGCTCAATCTCATAAGCATTTTTGCCAATTCTCTTAAGCACCTTGAATGGACCATCAGCCTTAGGTTTCAGTTTTCCAAATTTTCCCGGCGAAAACCTCTCCTTCCTTATATGAATCCAAACCAAATCACCTGTATTAAACTCCACAAGTTTTTTTTGTGTTTGTTAGCAGCTTGCATATACCTCTCATTTTGTTTCTCAATGGTTGCTTTCACACCCTCATGTAGCTTCTTTATCTGCTTAGCTCTTTCATCAGCATCTCCACTAAATTATTTTGTTGTAGATTGAGGGATTAAGTCCAAAGGACCAGCAGGATTAGCACCATAAACTACCTCAAAAGGACTCTTACCAAGACTATGATGCATAGAATGATTGTAGGCAAACTCAATTTGTGGAAGAATGACATCCCATTGCTTAATATTCTTGCCAACATAGCTTCTAAGCAAATTTCCCAAGCTTCGGTTTGTTACCTTAGTTTGCCCATCGGTTTGTGGATGATGCGAGCTGCTGAAATTCAAAGAAGTACCCAGCTTCCTCCAAAGAGTTCTCCAAAAATGACTAACAAATTTTAAATCTCGATCAGACACCATAGTTCTTGGAATACCATGCAATTTAACAATATCCTTAAAATATAAATCAGCAATATGAGATACATCATTTGATTTATTGCATGGAACAAAGTGAGACATTTTTGAAAATCTGTCAACAACAACCATGATAGAATCCTTGTTCCTTTGAGTTCTTGGCAGTCCCAAAACAAAATCAAGACTCACATCCTCCCATGGAGCATTTGGCACTGGCAAATAGAGTGTACAAACCAGAATTTTGACTTCTTATTTTTGCTAAATGACACAATCGATATTGCTTCACATGTCTATCCACATCTCTGAATATTTTAGGCTAGTAAAAATTTGATTGAACAAGAGCTAGAGTCTTGTCCCTACCGAAATGTCCTCCCAAAACACCACCATGAGCTTCAGCTAGAATTGCTTGTCTCAAAGAACTAGATGGAACACACAAAGCATTAGCTCGAAAAAGAAAACCATCAAAGATAAAAAATTATTGAAAGGAACCCGATTTACAATTCTGCCATATCGAGCCAAAATCCACATCATTCTCATATAGATCTTTGAATGTTTCAAATCCAACCACTTTGACTTCCATTGCTGATAATAAAGAATGCTTTCTGCTTAATGCGTCAGTAACTACATTTTGAACACTAGATTTGTGTTTGATTGTAAAGTTGTAAGATTGTAAAAACTCCACCCAAGCTGCATGCCTCTTGTTTAGCTTGTGCTGGTGATTAATGAACTTTAATGCCTCATGATCAGAATATAGAACAAATGGCTTGGCAAGAAGATATTGACTCTAATGAGACAAAGCTCGATAAATCGCATAAAACTCCTTATCATAAGTAGAGTATTTCTTTCTCGTATCATTCAGCTTTTCACTAAAAAATGCAATGGGCCTTCCGTCTTGACTCAAAACAGCACCAATTCCCACATTAGATGTATCACATTCAACTTCAAACACATTATCAAAATTTGGTAGAACTAAGATAGGAGCTTCAGTAACCTTTCTTTTCAAAAGCTCAAAAGCATCGTTAGCCTCACTAGTCCATTTGAATTTATCACATTTCAGACATTCGGTGATTGGAGCGACAATAGAGCTGAAACCCTTGATAAATCTTCTGTAAAACAAAGTTAAACCATGGAAACTCCTCACATCATGCAATGAAGCAGGTGTTGGCCAACTGAGAATAGCCTCTACCTTACTTTGATCCATCATGATTCCATCTTTTGAAACAACATACCCTAGAAACACCACACTAGAAGTAAAGAAATCACACTTCTTTAGATTAGCATAAAGCTTTTGATGCCTCAAAATAAGAAAAATCTCTTTCAGATGATTCATATGCTCCTCTTCGCTCTTGCTGTACACCGATATATCGTCAAAATAAACTACAACAAATATTCCAATGCATGACTTAAGTATGTGATTTATAAATCTCATAAAGGTGCTTGGATCATTAGATAGCCCAAATGGCATAACCAACCATTCATATAAGCCTTCTCTAGTTTTAAATGATGTTTTCCACTCATCTCCGGGCCTCATTCTTATTTGGTGATAGCCACTCCTCAAATCAATTTTTGAGAAAATATAAGCACCACAAAATTGATCAATTAAATCATCTAACCTTGGAATAGGAAAGCGATAGTCCACTGTGATTTTGTTGATGGTGCGACTGTCCACGTACATTCTCCAAGAACCATCCTTTTTAGGCACTAACAAGGCTGGAACCGCACAAGGACTCATGCTCTCTCGGATTAACCCTTTTTTCACCAATTCATCAACTTGCCTTTGAAGTTCTTCATGCTCCTTGGGACTCATTCTACATGCTGCCTTATTAGGTAGAACAGCCCCCGGAATAAGATCAATGTGATGCTGGATATCTCTCAAGGGTGGAAGGCCATGTGGAATCTCTTCGGTATAACATCTTCAAACTCTTCGAAGATTTGTTTCATGATTTCTGGTGTCTCCTTGTGTTGTTCATTTTCTTCTACTACTCGTAGAGCCATAACATGACCACCCTTGTCTAATTCATCTTTGCATTCACCATAGGACATAAAAGCGCTAACTTTCTTTTTTGGTGCACTGATTTCGGATGGTTGTAATGGAGCTAAAATAATCTTCTTTTCATTCACCTTGAAAGAATAAGTATGTTTGTAGCCGCCATACAACACCCTTCTATCATAATGCCAAGGTCTTCCCAACAGCAAATGACAAGCATCCATAGGAGCAACATCACACCATACTTCATCTTTATAATACTTGCCAATAGAAAATGAAACTAAACATCTTTTAGTTACATTGATGTCATTTCCTTTTTGCAGCCAACATAACTGGTATGGTACTGTAGCGGCGACGGCGACACTGTAGCAGCGACCAGATTTTAGGGCGACGGTACTGTAGCAGCGACGACACTATAGCGGCGACCAGATCTCCCTAGGGCGATCTGACTCCTGCAGCATCGACTTTCTGTCACGGGCGAAGGGCGACGACACTGTAGCGGTGATCAGATCTCCCAAGGGCGATGGTACTGTAGCAATGGCGACGACACTATAGCAGCGACCATATCTAGGGCGACGGTACTGTAGCGGCGACAACACTATAGCGGCGACGAGATCTCCCTAGGGCGATCTGACTCCTGCAGCATTGGCTTTCCCCCATGGGCGACGGTACTGTAGCAGCGATTTGATCTCCCTTACTGTAGTGCTGATAGGATCTCTTGCAGCGTCGGCTTCTCCCCAAGGGCGACGATACTGTAGCGACGACCAGATCTCCCTAGGGCGATGGTACTGTAGCGACAATCTGACATACTACGGCGGTGGCTTTTCCCTATGGCGATGATTCTATAGTGGCGACCAGAAGAGGGATCAAACATGGTAGCGACGGCCCCTAGGGCTGGCGATGGTGGCGAAAGGGTTGATACAATGGCAAGACTCCCTATCGTGACCCCTCAATCTGCTCCTCCACCATATCCTCTCTAGAGAGAAACTCCTTCGACAAAGCAGCATCGAAGTAGGTCGCGTTCTAGATCGCGGCAGCATGCTCTCATTTCCAGTGACCCTCGGCCTTAGACTAGCCTGTTCCAAGCTCCGGTTGGAAGTCCGGATCTAAGCTTGGAATTCTTTACTCCAGAAGTTCAAGCTGATAAGAAGATTGCTGTATACGAGACTACTGATTCAGCAGAACTTATTGAGACATTGTCTATGGCGATTGTTGGCTATGTGGTAGGTCTCAAAACATCTTATTTCCCACTATCCTCATTTATCAAAACTCGATGGGGAATATCGTCATTTGATCTATATATGCTGGAGAATAGATTCTTTGTTTGCAAGCTATACTCTGAAGAAGATTTGCAATGGGTCCTTGAAGGATTCTGGACTATTCGCGGCCATCCAATGATTCTACGACGCTGGTCTCCTGATGTCCGTTTGGAGTTAGATAGCCTACAATCTATTCCATTATGGGTATCCTTTCAAGGTCTTCCTCTACATCTTTGGAGTCGACGTTTTATTGCAAAGTTATGCAGCACTCTTGGACAGACACTCTACATCGACAAAGCAATAGCAGCTCAAACGAGATTAGCATTTGCACGAGCATGTGTACTGGTTTCTTCCGACGAAGATCTTCCAAATGAGGTTTTCTATCGTGATCTTGACGGGAACACTCGAAAGGTACATGTCTCATATTCCTGGAAGCCACAACGATGTCAGCATTGCTTATCTTTTGGTCATGCAAATGGAGCTTGTTAGCAAACTCCAAAACCGATCACAAAGGTCTATCGACCACGTCAAGCGCCTCAGCAACAAAGCGAGTCTTCTCTAATGGCAGTAGCACCGATGGTGGCGAAGACTATTGAGCATTCCAACTCGCAAGGACAGCATCGCGGACAGAAGGACAAATCCAAAACTTTACCTCTTCCTATAATGTCTGAGCCTTCCACAACAGAAGTTTCCCATGGTACTAGTGGACAGGAGAAGCATAAGTTAGGAACTCTTCCAATATATTCGGATCTGTCCACAATAGCTCAACGAACTTAGGCCCAAACAAATCTTGCCAGCAAGGATATTCTTCCTCAACAAACTCAGGCCGCAACAAACATCGCCAACAAGGATATTCTATCTCAACAAACACATGCCCCAACAAACCTCTTTAGGCAGGCTGCTCCAACAAGTACTAACCAGGATATTATGCCGCAACAATCTTATCATGCTTCAACAAACCCTGCCAATCAAGACCATATGATTCAAGGTATTTTAAAGTTTAAACAACTGCAAGCTGTAGATGAAGTGGATAAATATAGGAATAAAGCCATAAAAGGTAAGGATATTATGCGGGAGGAAAATACAAAACCAAAGGATAAGAAAAAGGATGGTACAGTCCATCCAAAGTCGTAGGATGAATACCTTACCACCTTTTTCATTTGTAAGGTATCCATCCAAAGTCGTAGGATGAATACCTTACACCGGGAGCTCAACAAAATAATCAAGTCTACCGCATGTGATATTGTTATTCTTGTGGAAATGAAAATTAAACAATCGCGCATTCAAGCTCAAAAGAATTTAATATGGCTGGACGCAGAACTGTTTACCAATGACTCAAATGAAATTTTTGGTAGAATATGGGTCTTATGGCATCCTAACTCTATTAATGCTTGGTTTATTTCTGCTACTGATCAATTCATTCATCTTAAGGTAGAGGACAAAAAGAATGGTTGTCAATTCAATTTCACTGGTATATATGCGTCAAACAGTATGCAAGAAAGAAATACACTGTGGTCTGATCTAACTAACATTTCAGATGGCTGTCTTAATGTACCTTGGATTGTTTTTGGTGACTTTAATATTGTTCGGTTCACAAATGAAAAAGTTGGGGGTAGACAGCTTTCAGAAAGTCAGCTTCAGAGTTTTAATGATTACATAGATACTGTTGCATTGACTGATATGAAATCAGTGGGTAATTGGCTCTCCTGGAGTAATCAAGGTGCTGCTAACAGAAAAATAATGGCTCGACTCGATAGATGTCTGATTAATCAAGAATGGTTAATAGTTTACCCTGATTCACTTCTTGAGTATGATGCTCCATTGTTTTCTGATCATTCTTTAATGTACATACACGCAGATAAAGCAACACCAAAAGGTAAGAAACCATTTAGATTCTTCAACATGTGGTGTACTCATCCTCAGTTCCTTGATGTTATCAGATCAGCTTGGAATGTTAATGTGCATGGATCCCCCCCCCTTACATCTTATGTCAAAAACTCAAAGCCTGCAAAGCAGCACTTAAGGAGTGGAATACAAATACCTTTAGCAATATTACCACCCATGTTCAATTTTGCAGAAAGGAACTAATAGCAATGCAACATGAGCTGCAACTTCAGCCCCATGATGAGAATCTTATCGAAAAAGAGACAGTAGCTAGAAATAACTTCATGTAAGCCTTAAAGCAGGAGGAAAGTTATGCAAAACAGAAGTCTCGACAACATTGGCTTACTTTAGGTGATTCCAATACTAAGTTTTTTTATGCTTTCATTGCTACTCGAAGAGCCGTTAACCACATCAGGAAATGCAGAGACAAAGATAACAATCTTATTGACAAAGATAACACAGAGCAATTTTTTTATTCCTTACTCAACCAAGCGGGGCAACCTAATAATATTCATGTGGAGCCAACTAGAAAGCTTGATTCGAGTGTCATTTCTATCCTCAATGCCCCAATTACAGATGACGAAATAGTAAGAGTTGTCTTTAAGTCACCAAAGCACAAAAGCCCTGGTCTAGATGGATTTCCTACTGAATTTTACCAAATTACATGGTCTATTATTGGTAATGATGTGATTAAAGCTTGCCAACATTTTTTCTCTTCAGGTCATATTCTTAGAGAGATGAATTGTACTTTTATTTCTTTAATTCCCAAGAAAGCAGGGGCTGATTCACTTGAGAACTATCGACCCATATCTTTATGCAACTTTATTTACAAGATCATCTCCAAACTGTTAGCAAATAGATTGTAAAAGGTAATACATAAGATAATTAGTCCAAATCAGGCTGCTTTCATCAAAGGAAGAAGTATACATCATAATATTCTGCTTGCTAGTGACTTGGTCAAGGATCTACACTCAAAAGCAAAAGGGACAAAAATCTGTTTTAAAGCTAATCTACAAAAAGCCTTTGACTTAGTTAATAGGAACTTTATCTATAAGATGCTCCACGGTATGAACTTCCCTCAGCAATGGGGTAATTGGATTCAATGTTGCTTGGAAACTCCAAAGTTTTCAATACTATTCAAAGGCTCACCTATTGGTTTTTTTGGGAGCAAGAATGACATCCGATAAGGCGATCCACTCTCTCCATATCTCTTTACTATTGCAATGGAAGGACTTAGCTATATGTTAGAATATGCGGTCTCTGATGGCTGTATTAAGGTACCCCATGCCGGCCCTATTCATATATCACATATAATCTTTGCAGATGATCTTCTTATCTTTCTTCAGAATGATTTAACTTCAGTAAGAAACTTGGCTACTATTCTGAATGATTTTGGTATAGTTTCTGGCCTTCAGTTAAATCATGCGAAAAGTAAAGTCTACATGAGCCCTTGCATTGAGGACAAAAATGTTATTGCACATACCCTAAGGGTTAGTGAGGGAAATCTGCCAGTTACATATCTTGGTCTCCCACTCATATCCACTAGCATTCACAAAACCCACTGTCAGCCTATCCTGTAAAAAATAAAGAATATAATTTCCTCCTAGAAAAATAGGCTTCTTTCAAAAGCAGGACGACTTGAACTTATCCGTTTGGTGTTGTACTCTTACTCTATATATTGGTCTAATGCATTTCTTCTGCCTATTGGACTTCTCCAAGATATTGAACGGTTATTAATAAACTTCTTCTGGAATGACACAAATGATAAGACAATGCATATGGTAAATTGGGATAGCATTTGCAAACCAAAAGATGAAGGGGGGCTGAACTTGAGAAATACTAGAGATTAGAATAAAACATGTTTGGTAAAGCATGTTTCTGCTAGGTATCTTTCAAAGGAATCGATTTGGGAAATTTTCAACAAGAACATACCACTCTGCCGCCTGGAAAGGAATTTTAAAGGCAATGAATTGGCTAATCAAACACATTTCTTATGCAATCTCTACTGGAACTAATACTAATATGTGGTACGATCCTTGGGTGAATGAGAAAAGTATATTTCAATTATATGGTGACAGAATACGAAAAGACCTTGGGGCTCCCAAAGATTGGAAGGTTTCCGAGTTCATTGCTAATGGTACCTGGTGTCTCCCTACTCCTATTTCTCCTGAAATGTTATCACTTTGGCCGACTATCACAGCTATTTCAATCAGGAACAACCCTTCAGATGTACTTATTTGGCTTCATGACAATGATAAATTTTGTGCCACATCCGCATGGAATCAAATTAGGCAAAGAAATAACAAGTGGCTCCCAAGCAGTTGGACATGGGATCGATCGGCATCACAGAGATATTCCTTATGTACATCGCAGGCCCTTCTGAAGAAACTACCTACAATAGATAATATGAAAAGAAGAGGTATCAATCATGTTAACCGATGCTCCCTTTGCATGCAACAAGAAGAAACGTTGACCATCTCTATTTTGCTTGTGACTATACTAAATGGATATGGAAGGAGATTCTCCAGCAATTCGAACTCAATAGAATGCCGCAACCAAACTTTCATCAAGAATTAGCTGACCTCATGCAATGTTTTTCAAGAAAAGGGCCTCTTATACAATTGACAAATGTTATATTCAGATGCGCTATTTGATGGATGTGGAAGGAAAGATGTAGCAGAATCTTTGAGTGTCAAAACACAAACAATGCTCATCTCTTGATAGAGATTATTAGAGACTCAAGATCATGTATAGAGAACGATCTCAAAAAGGAGCACCTTACACAGAGAGAAAAATATATTTTTATCAAATTTAATTTTGCTATTAGCTAAAGATATTGGGCATGATGTCAAAAGCTATACCCACAGGAAATCTTGGCATATCTAGACTTTAAATTTTATTTGTTGGCCACAGTTAAGAGTTATAGTCTATAGTATGTGTAGTCATAACTACTGCATGAGTACTCTATGAGTTACCTAGCTTCGTCTATAATTTGTATAGACAAAGCTATTTGTGGAAACTTTACACAAAATCAATTTACTTTTACTTATATAAAAAAAAAATGTTATCACTTTGGCCGATTATCACAGCTATTCCAATCAGGAACAACTCTTCAGATGTACTTATTTGGCTTCATGATAATGGTAAATTTTGTGCCACATCCGCATGGAATCAAATTAGGCAAAGAAATAACAAGTGGCTCCCAAGCAGTTGGACATGGGATCGACCGGGATCACAGAGACATTCCTTATGTACATGGCAGGCCCTTCTGAATAAACTACCTACAATAGACAATATGAAAAGAAGAGGTATCCATCATGTTAACCGATGCTCCTTTTGCCTACAACAAGAAGAAACTGTTGACCATCTCTATTTTGCTTGTAACTATACTAAATGGATATGGAAGGAGATTCTCCAACGATTCGAACTTAATATAATGCCGTAACCAAACTTGCATGAAGAATTAGCTGACCACATGCAATGTTTTTCAAGAAAAGGGCCTCTTACATAATTGACAAAGGTTATATTCAAATGCGCTATTTAGTGGATGTGGAAGGAAAGATGTAGCAGAATCTTTGAGTGTCAACACACAAACAATGCTTAGCTCTTGACAGAGATTATTAGAGACTCAAGATCATGTATGGAGAATGATCTCAAAATGGAGCACCTTACACAGAGAGAAAAAGATGTTTTTATCAAATTCAATTTTTCTATTAGCTAAAGATCTTGGGCATGATGTCAAAAGCTACACCCACAGGAAATCTTGGCATATTTGGGCTTTAAATTTTATTTGTTGGCCACAGTTAAGAGTTATAGTCTACAGCATGTGTAGTCATAACTACCGCATGAGTACTCTATGAGTTACCTAGCTTCTTCTATAACTTGTATAGACAAAGCTATTTGTAGAAACTTTACACAAAATCAATTTACTTTTACTTATTCAAAAAAAAAAACTGGTATGGATATGGATGAGGGATGGTATCCAACTTTAGCTTCTGCACCATCTCCAAAGATACCACATTCTCAAAGCTGCCGCTATCGAAGATCACCAAGCACACTTTGCCAAGAGAAGTGCATTTAGTGTGAAACACATTTTTTTTCACCCAACTTTCATCGTCGGCCACATATGACACTTGTAAACTACGTTACAATACAATAGACAAACCATAATCAGTATAAGTAATCTCTTCCTCATCATCATCGTATTTTGGTTCGTCATCAGCTTCATCTTCTCCTCCATCACTATGATCTTCAACCAAAGTTACAATCCTCCTATTTGGACAATCCGAAGTAATTTGCCCAAAACCATGACACTTGAAGCATTTTCGGCCAGTTGGGGTAGAAGAATTAGGTGTTTTTTTGCTGCCAGTAGATTCTTCACCCTTTTCTTGCACCTTCGATATCACCTTGCTTTGGACAGTAGGCTTCGAATTTCCTCCTTTTGTGTAGCCTTCTTTTGAGCCATATCGAAAACTCTTTTCAAACTTCTGTTGCTTTTCAACTTTTAATGCCAGCTTGCTCACATCATTTAAAGACCAATATGGCTGTAGCTGAACAACTTTAGCAATCTCATACTTCAGACCTCCCAAGTATCTTACAATTGTTTGCTCTTCCGGTTCCACAAGTTCTCCTTTTAACATCAAATTATCAAATTCTGTAGTATACTCCTCCACACTAAGATCTTTTTGCTTGAAATCATGTATTTTGAGAAAGATCTCTTGCCTATAATTATGAGGTAAATATTTTCTCTTTAGCTCCCTTTTCATTTTCTCCCATGTAATGATCTTACTCTTCCCCTCACGTTCTCTTTGTTTCTTCAGATTTTTCCACCAAAAAGATGCATTCCGCCTGAGTTTGAGTGCCACAAGTTTGACCTTCTTTTATTATGGTAGTTCATGAAAATAAAAAATTCTTTCTACTGTGTTAAGCCAATTGATAAAGTCATCAACATCTATTTTACCTTCAAATTCTGGAATATCTAATCTGGGGTTATATTTATTCTGCCACTCATCTTGGGCTCCATTTCTTCTCTGACATCTTCTCGACTCCCTTGGTTATATTTATTCTGCCACTCATTTTCATGTTGGTTATATCTACTTTGAAGTTCGTCGATTATCTCTTTTTTTTCTTGTAGGCTACGCTGCAATTTTCGTAGCTGCAGCCTCAATGACTCAGCGTCATCTTCGTGGTCGCTACCTTTACCAACTACATCTTTTCCATTCCGCCTTGCCATAATCTCTAGCCTTTAGCTCTGATACCAAACTGATACCGGGGAGGGTAATGTTGGGAAATCATTGGGGGCGACATCATATGCGCAGCGGAAGAACAAGAAAACAAAAATCCCCGATTCCCAAAAAGATGTTCGTCGTCGTGCGAAGATTGGTGCACAAAAATCCACAAAACACAAAACTGCGTATAGAGATTGTGTTACCTAGGGAGATCGTATATCCCTGTATATCCATGTTTCCTTGCAGATCCTTAGGAGAGGGTGAAGGAGGTCAAGCGTCCTCCTCTCTAGCGGTGATCCACACAGCAGGGTTGCGACGACGCTCCTCAAATCTCCAGGCCTACTCTGAGGTGGAGAAGGAGAGGAGAATAGGAAAGGCAAGCAAAGACTCTAGCCTATGAGGCTGTGAATCCCTCATATTTATAGAGATCCCGTGTCAAACCTTAATGGGTCCTTCCCTAGTGGGTATTGGATCTGCATCCAATAAGACAAGGGCTCCGTCGGATATCTCATATCCGAATCTCTACTCATCGCAATGCCTACCATATGTGTGTGACCCTCTAGGCCCAATATCGAGCTGGCCGTGAGTCATACCTGTCAGAACTCCTTCTAACTCAGTGAATTATTATCTCTGTAATAATTCACTCGACTCATCGACTACGGACGTATTGGGCCACTACGCCGTAGTCCCCAGACGATACAGGGGAATCCAATCCATTGGACCTATCTGTCCTCAGTTACCATGTACCTATAGTCCCTCATCCATCTAATATCCCAGAGACCGTATATCGAGCATGGTGCTGTCAGACCCATACGGTTTCTACTCGAGTCTCGCTCTAATCGGATTCTCCCGGAGAACTCTTTCTCTCTCAACCCGAATGACCCTGGCCAGGGATTTGTCTGAGCAAGAATACATAGGATATTCCTCTCATGACGCCGAGAGTGGATGATCCTCTATTGACACTCAATAGCCCTCGTAAGGTCGACTACCACTCCCAATGACCAACTGTACTAGATCTGGGGACAGCCAAACCTATAAGTCTGGTATCAAAGAGTGGAGCACTCATACAGGACATCCTTGGTGTCTCAAGTCTAAGGACCAGATACACCACTAGGACTACGGAATCGCTGTCTGACAATAAGGCATCATCAACCATCCAGCATTCCGTAAGCGGATCAATTAGTGAACTCATTCTCCAATGAGCACCTGTACTGTATCCCTAGTGTCCCTACACGAGCAGCTATGAGACCAGCTGCATCCATCATATGGACGGGTATACAGTACACCAGTCTATCCGGTTATCACGATGTCCCTCTCGAGTAACCTATGACCGGGATTATTTAGGATATGTGTTTAAAGGTGAATCGATCTCATTATCGTGATCTCATCACGATCCGATTCCCATTGCACAAATCCAAGGACATCACAATATATATATGCATTTATGCAATAGTTATAAAGTGATATACGCCAAAATATAATAAGCAAAAAGATTATGTATCAAGTCACACGTGCCATCACTCACGTGATTGGCTTGCTGGGCACCTATGACTAGCAGGTAAAAATGCAGAATGAATTTTGGACAGAACACCAATAGAATAGTTGTACAGATAGAAAATATCACAGAAGGTAATGAACGAACTCTTGACGAAACTTTGGTAAAATGAAATATAGCTCACCACCAAGTTTAAAAATCAAAAGGGATATAGAAGATCACCACCCTAATGATAATAAACAAGGATACAAAACTGAAAGCAAAAGACTCACCACTCAAGGACGCATCCAATAGATACAGAGTTCAAAAGAGCACTACAAGAGAGCTTCTGCCAATATCCTCAGTTTTCGAAAATCTTTTCTAAGCCATAAACCCCAAAATAAATACTAGTGCATGAAACAACCCTTCATGCATAGGAAAATTTGAAATTAAGTGCTTTACAGCTACCAACTAACTCCATTAATGTATTCCTTAGCCATGAAGAAAAGCACTATGATACAGCTTTACAGCTGCCAACCAACTCCATTAATGTATTCCTTTATGCAGGGAATATGCTGATGAGCTGTCTTATCTGAGTAGGCTGAGTTGAAGATTATGTAGCAATATTGTTGGCTGAAAAAAAAATCATATTATCAGTATGGTCTATATGAGCATATTGTAGCAAATTAGACACTCCCGTGTCATTAGTATTGGAATCCCTTAAAGTAAGTCAATGCTGTCGAGACTTTTGTTTTGCAAAACTTTCCTCCTGCTTTAAGGCTTGCATGAAGTTATTTCTAGCTTCTATCTCTTTTTCGATAAGATTCTCATCATGGGGCTAAAGTTTCAGCTCATGTTGCATTGCTATTAGTTCCTTTCTGCAAAATTAAACTCGGGTGGTAATATTGCCAAAGGTATTTGTATTCCACTCCTTAAGTGCTGCTTTGCAGGCTTTGAGTTTTTAACATAAGATGTAAGGGGGGGATCCATGCACATTAACATTCCAAGCTGATCTGATAACATTAAGGAACTGTGGATGAGTACTCCACATGTTGAAGAATCTAAATGATTTCTTGCCTTTTGGTATTGCTTTATCTGCGTATATGTACATTAAAGAATGATCAGAAAATAATGGAGCATCATACTCAAGAAGTGAATCAGGGTAAACTATTAACCATTCTTGATTAATCAGACATCTATCGAGTCGAGCCATTATTTTTCTGTTAGTAGCACCTTGATTACTCCAGGAGAGCCAATTACTCACAGATTTCATATCAGTCAATGTAGCAGTATCTATGTAATCATTAAAACTCTGAAGATGACTTTCTGAAAGCTGTTTACCCCCCACTTTTTCATTTGTGTACCGAACAATATTAAAGTCACTAAGAATAATCCAAGGTACATTAAGACAGCCATCAGCAATGTTAGTTAGATCAGACCATAGTGTATTTCTTTCTTGCATACTGTTTGAAGCATATATACCAGTGAAATTAAATTGACAGCCATTCTTTTTGTCCTCTACCTTAAGATGGATGAATTGATCAGTAGCAGAAATAAACCAAGCATTAATAGAGTTAGGATGCCATAAGACCCATATTCTACCAAAAGTTTCATTTGAGTCATTGGTAAACAGTTCTGCGTCCGGCCATATTAAATTCTTATGAGCTTGAACGCGCGATTGTTTAATTTTCATTTCCACTAGAATAACAATATCACATGCGGCATACTTGATTATTCTGTTGAGCTCCCGACATTGCTCAGTCTTATTAAGTCCACGAACATTCCAGCATGTTATCTTCATCAGTAATAAACAAATGAAAAAGATGGTAAGGTATTCATCCTACGACTTTGGATGGACTATACCATCCTTTTTCTTATCTTTTGGTTTTGTATTTTCCTCCCGCACAATATCCTTACCTTTTATGGCTTTATTCCTATATTTATCCACTTCATCTAGAGCTTGCAGATGTTTAAACTTTAAAATACCTTGAATCATGTGGTCTTGATTGGCAGGGTTTGTTGAAGCATGATAAGATTGTTGTGACATAATATCCTGGTTAATACTTGTTGGAGCAGCATTTTTTTTTTGGTAAGTAAAAGTAAATTGATTATGTGTAAAGTTTCTACAAATAGCTTTATCTATACAAGTCATAGACAAAGCCAAGTAACTCATAGAGTGCGAATGCGATAGTTATGACTACACATGCTGTAGACTATAACTACCTGTGGGTACATTATTTGGCATCATTCCCAAGATCTTTAGCTAATAGCAAAATTAAATTTGATAAAAATATCTTTTTCTCTTCGGGTGAAGTGCTCGGTTTTGAGATCATGCTCTATACAGGATCTTGAGTCTCTAATAATCTCTTTCAAGAGCTGAGCATTGTTTGTGTGTTGACATTCAAAGATTCTATTACATCTCTCCTTCCACATCCACCAAATAGCGCATCTGAAAGTAACCTTTGCCAGTTGTGTAAGTGGCCATTTTCTTGAGAAACATTGCATAAGGTCGCCTAGTTCTTGGTGCAAGTTTGGTTGCGGCAGTCTATTGAGTTCAAATCGCTGGAGAATCTCCTTCCATATCCATTTTGTATAATTACAAGCAAAATAAAGGTGGTCAACAGTTTCTTTTTGTTGTAAACAAAGGGAGCATCGGTTAACATGATAGATACCTCTTCTTTTCATATTGTCTATTGTAGGTAGTTTATTGAGAAGGGCCTGCCATGTACATAAGGAGTGTCTTTGTGATCCCGGTCGATCCCATGTCCAATTGCTTGGGACCCACTTGTTATTTCTTTGCCTAATTTGATTCCATGCGGATGTGGCACTAAATTTGCCATTGTCATGAGGCCAAATAAGTATATCTGAAGAGTTGTTCCTGATTGGAATAGCTATGATAGTCGGCCAAAGTGATAATATTTCGGGAGAAATAGGATTAGGGAGACACCAGGTACCGTTAGCAATGAACTCGGAAACCTTCCAATCTTTGGGAGCCCCAAGATCTTTTCGTATTCTGTCGCCATATAATTGAAATATACTCTTCCCATTCACCCAAGGATCGTACCACATATTAGTACTAGTTCCAGAAGAGATTGCATAAGAAATGTGTTTGATTAGCCAATTCCTTGCCTTTAAAATTCCTTTCCAAGCTGCAGAGTGGTATGTTCTTGTTGAAATTTCCCAGATTGATTCCTTTGAAAGATACCTAGCAGAAACCCATTGTGACCATAAGGAACATTTGTTTTGCAAAAGATCCCACAATTGTTGTACCAAGCATGCTTGATTCCAATCTCTAGTATTTCTCAAGTTTAGCCCCCCTTCATCTTTGGTTTGCAAATGCTATCCCAATTTACCATATGCATTGCCTTATCATTTGTGCCATTCCAGAAGAAGTTCATTAATAACCATTCAATATCTTGGAGAAGTCCAGCAGGCAGAAGAAATGCATTACACCAATATATAGAGTAGGAGTGCAATACAGAACGGATGAGTTCGAGTCGTCCTGCCTTTGATAGAAGCCTATTTTTCCAAGAAGAAATTCTATTCTTCATTTTTTGTAGGATAGGCTGACAGTGGATTTTGTGAATGCTTGTGGATATGAGCGGGAGACCCAAATAAGGAACTGGCAGGCTTCTCTCACTAACCCCCAAAGTTTGTGCAATAAAGACCTTATCCTCAACGTAAGGGCCCATATATACTTTACTTTTCGCATGATTTAACTAAAGTCCAGAAACCATACCAAAGTCATTCATAATAGTAGCCAGGTTCTTTACTGAAGTTGGATCATTTTGGAGAAAGATAAGTAAATCATCTGCAAATGTTATATGTGATATATGAATAGAGCCAGCATTGGGTGCCTTAATGCTGCCATTTAAGACTGCATATTCCAACATACAGCTAAGTCCTTCCATCGCAATAGTAAAGAGATACGGAGAGAGTGGATCACCTTGTCGGATGCCATTCGTGCTCCCAAAAAAACCAATAGGTGAGCCATTAAAGAGTATCGAAAACTTTAAAGTTTCCAGGTAAGATTGAATCCAATTAACCCATTGCTGTGGGAAGTTCATATCGAGGAGCATCTTATAGATAAATTTCCTATTAACTGAATCAAAGGCTTTCTGTAAATCAGCTTTAAAACATATTTTTGTCCCTCTTGCTTTTGAATGCAAATCTTTGACCAAGTCATTAGCAAGCAAAATGTTATGATGTATACTTCTCCCTTTGATGAAAGCAACTTGATTTGGGCTAATGATCTTGTGTATTACCTTTTGCATTCTATTTGCTAATACTTTGGAGATGATCTTGTAAATAAAGTTGCATAATGATATGGGTCGATAATTCTCTAGTGAATCAGCCCCTGCATTCTTCGGAATTAAAGAAATAAAGGTGCAATTCATCTCTCTAAGAATATGACCTAAAGAGAAAAAATGTTGGCAAGCCTTGATCACATCATTTCTAATAATAGACCAAGCAGTTTGGTAAAATTCAGCTGGAAATCCATCTGGACCTGGGCTTTTGTGCTTTGGTGACTTAAAGACAACACATACAATTTCGTCGTCAGTAATTGGGGCATTGAGGATTGAAATAGCTTCCGAATCAAGTTTTCTAGTCGGCTCCACATGAATGTTATTAGTTTTCCCAGCTTGATTGAGTAAGGAATAAAAAAATTGCTCTGTGTGTGCTTTAACCTCATCTAAATTCTCAATAAGATTATCATCTTTGTCTCTGCATTTGCTGATAAGGTTAACAGCCCTTCGAGTAGCAATTGAAGCATAGAAAAATTTAGTATTGGAATCTCCTAGTGTAAGCCAATGCTGTCGGGACTTCTGCTTTACAAAACTTTCCTCCTATTTTAAGGCTTGCATGAAGTTATTTCTGGCTTCTGTCTCTTTGTAGATAATATTCTCATCATTTGGCTGAAGTTGCAGCTCATGTTGCAATGACATTAGTTCCTTCCTGCAAAATTGAACTGTGGTGATAATATTGCCAAAGGTATTTGTATTCCACTCCTTTAGTGCTGCTTTACAGGCTTTGAGCTTTTGACATAAGATGTAAGGGGGGGATCCATGCACATTAACATTCCAAGCAAATATGATAACATCAAGAAATTGAGGATGAGTACTCCACATGTTAAAGAATCTAAACGGTTTCTTGCCTCTTGGTGTCGCTTTGTCTGCGTGTATATACATTAAAGAATGGTCAGAAAACAAAGGAGCACCATACTCAAGAAGTGAATCTGGGTAAACTGTTAACCATTCATGATTAATCAAACACCTATCAAGTCGAGCCATTATTTTTCTATTAGCAGCACCTTAATTACTCCAGGAGAGCCAATTACCCATAGATTTCATATCAAACAAAGCTGCAGTGTCAATGTAATCATTAAAACTTTGAAGTTGGCTTTCTGAAAGTTGTCTACCCCCTCTTTTTCATTTGTGTACCGAACAGTATTAAAGTCTCCAAGAACAATCCAAGGTACATTGAGACAGCCATTTGCAATATTAGTCAGGTCAGACCAAAGAGTATTTCTTTCTTGCATACTATTTGAAGCATATACCAATGAAATTGAATTGACAGCCATTCTTTTTGTCCTCTACCTTAAGTTGAATGAATTGATCAGTAGCAGAAATAAACCAAGCATTAATAGAGTTAGGATGCCATAAGACCCATATTCTACCAAAAGTTTCATTTGAGTCATTGGTAAACAGTTCTGTGTCCGGCCATATTAAATTCTTTTGAGCTTGAACGCGCGATTGTTTAATTTTCGTTTCTACTAGAATAACAATATCACATGCGGCAGACTTGATTATTCTATTGAGCTCCCGACATTTCTCCGGCTTATTAAGTCCGCGAACATTCCAACATGTTATCTTCATCAGTAATAAAGAAATGAAAAGGTGGTAAGGTATTCATCCTACGACTTTGGATGGACTGTACCATCCTTTTTCTTATCCTTTGGTTTTGTATTTTCCTCCCGCACAATATCCTTACCTTTTATGGCTTTATTTCTATATTTATCCACTTTATCTACAGCTTGTAGATTTCTAAACTTTAAAATACCTTGAATCATGTGGTCTTGATTGGCAGGGTTTGTTGAAGCACGATAAGATTGTTGCAGCACAATTTCCTGGATAGTACTTGTTGGAGTAGCTTAGCTAGAGAGGTTTGTTGGGGCATGAGTTTGTTGAGACAGAATATCCTTGTTGGCGATGTTTGTTGTGGCCTGAGTTTGTTGAGGAAGAATATCCTTGCTGGCGATAGAATTTCTTCTTGGAAAAATAGGCTTATATCAAAAGCAGGACGACTCGAACTCATCCGTTCTGTATTGCACTCCTACTTTATATATTGGTGTCATGCATTTCTTCTACCTGCTGGACTTCTCCAAGATATTGAACGTTTATTAATGAACTTCTTCTGGAATGACACAAATGATAAGGCAATGCATATGGTAAATTGGGATAGCATTTGCAAACCAAAGATGAAGGGGGGCTAAACTTGAGAAATACTAGAGATTGAAATCAAGCATGCCTGGTACAACAATTGTGGGATCTTTTGCAAAACAAATGTTCCTTATGGTCACAATGGGTTTCTGCTAGGTATCTTTCAAAGGAATCAATCTGGGAAATTTCAACAAGAACATACCACTCTGCAGCTTGGAAAGGAATTTTAAAGGCAAGTAATTGGCTAATCAAACACATTTCTTATGCAATCTCTTTTGGAACTAGTACTAATATGTGGTACGATCCTTGGGTGAATGGGAAGAGTATATTTCAATTATATGGCGACAGAATACGAAAAGATCTTGGGGCTCCCAAAGATTGGAAGGTTTCCGAGTTCATTGCTAACGGTACCTGGTGTCTCCTTAATCCTATTTCTCCCGAAATGTTATCACTTTGGCCGACTATCATAGCTATTCCAATCAGGAACAACTCTTCAGATATACTTATTTGGCTTCATGACAATGGCAAATTTAGTGCCACATCCGCATAGAATCAAATTAGGCAAAGAAATAATAAGTGGGTCCCAAGCAGTTGGACATGGGATCGGCCGTGATCACAAAGACACTCCTTATGTACATGGCAGGCCCTTCTCAATAAACTACCTACAATAGACAATATGAAAAGAAGAGGTATCTATCATGTTAACCGATGCTCCCTTTGTTTGCAACAAGAAGAAACTGTTGACCACCTTTATTTTGCTTGTAATTATACAAAATGGATATGGAAGGAGTTTCTCCAGCGATTTGAACTCAATAGACTGGCACAACCAAACTTGCACCAAGAACTAGGCGACCTTATGCAATGTTTCTCAAGAAAATGGCCACTTACACAACTGGCAAAGGTTACTTTCAGATGCGCTATTTGGTGGATGTGGAAGGAGAGATGTAATAGAATCTTTGAATGTCAACACACAA
Organism: Musa acuminata AAA Group; assembly: GCF_036884655.1. Lineage (NCBI taxonomy): Eukaryota > Viridiplantae > Streptophyta > Magnoliopsida > Zingiberales > Musaceae > Musa > Musa acuminata. The sequence goes on along the minus strand of NC_088356.1, from coordinate 24,699,644 downwards.
ACAATGCTCAGCTCTTGAAAGAGATTATTAGAGACTCAAGATCCTGTATGGAGCATGATCTCAAAACCGAGCACTTCACCCGAAGAGAAAAAGATATTTTTATCAAATTTAATTTTGCTATTAGCTAAAGATCTTGGGAATGATGCCAAATAATGTACCCACAGGTAGTTATAGTCTACAGCATGTGTAGTCATAACTATCGCATTCGCACTCTATGAGTTACTTGGCTTTGTCTATGACTTGTATAGATAAAGCTATTTGTAGAAACTTTACACATAATCAATTTACTTTTACTTACCAAAAAAAAAAAGAAAATATCACAGAAGGCAATGAACCAACTCTTGAAGAAACTTTGGTAAAACGAAAAATAGTTCACCACCAAGTTTAAAATCAAAAGGGATACAGAAAGATCACCACTCTAATGACAATAAACAAGGATACAGAACTGAAAGCAAAAGACTCACCACTCAAGGACACATCCAAGAGATACAGAGTTCACAAGAGCACTCCAAGAGAGCTTCTGCCAATATCCTCAGTTTTTCTAAAGTCTTTTCTAAGCCCTAAACCCCAAAATAAATACTAGTGCATGAAACAACCCTTCATGCATAGGAAATTTCGAAATTAATTGCTTTACAGCTGCAAACCAACTCCATTAATGTATTCCTTAGCCATTAAGAAAAGGACCATGATACAGCTTTCCAGTTGCCAACCAACTCTATTAATGTATTTCTTTGTGCAGAGAATATGCTAATGAGTTGTCTTATCTGAGTAGGCTGAGTTGAAGATTATGTAGCAATATTGTTGGCTGAAAAAATATCATATTATCAGTATGGTCCATATAAGCAGATTGTAGCAAATTAGACACTCCCGTGTCAATCTCCCCTGGTTGAAAAAGACTTGTCCTCAAGTTCTTGTTTGTTTCGTCATCATGATTATAAAAAGGACTTAAATCAGCCACATTAAATGTTGGGGATACTCCGTAATCTTTAGGTAGCTCAATCTCATAAGCATTTTTGCCAATTCTCTTAAGCACCTTGAATGGACCATCAGCCTTAGGTTTCAGTTTTCCAAATTTTTCCAGCGGAAACCTCTCTTTCCTTAGATGAATCCAAACCAAATCACCTGCATTAAACTCCACAAGTTTTTTTGTGTTTGTTAGCAGCTTGCATGTACCTCTCGTTTTATTTCTCAATGGTTGCTTTCACACCCTCATGTAGCTTCTTTATCTGCTTAGCTCTTTCATCAGCATCTCCACTAAATTGCTTTGTTATAGAATGAGGGATTAAGTCCAAAGGACCAGCAGGATTAGCACCATAAACTACCTCAAAAGGACTCTTACCAATACTATGATGCATAGAACAATTGTAGGTAAACTCAATTTGTGGAAGAATGACATCCCATTGCTTAATATTCTTGCCAACATAGCTTCTAAGCAAATTTCCTAAGCTTCGGTTTGTTACCTCAGTTTGGCCATCGGTTTGTGGATGATGCGAGCTGTTGAAATTCAAAGAATTACCCAGTTTCCTCCAAAGAGTTCTCAAAAAATGACTAACAAATTTTGAATCTCGATCAGACACCATAGTTCTTGGAATACCATGTAATTTAACAATCTCCTTAAAATATAAATCAGCAATATGTGAGATGCATCGTTTGATTTATTGCATGGAACAAAGTGAGACATTTTTAAAAATCTATCAATAACAGCCATGATAGAATCCTTGTTCCTTTGAGTTCTTGGCAGTCCCAAAATGAAATCAAGACTCACATCCTCCCATGGAGCATTTGGCACTGGCAATGGAGTGTACAAACCAGAATTTTGACTTCTTGTTTTTGCCAAATGACATAATCGGCATTGTTTCACATGTCTATCCACATCTCTGAACATTTTAGGCCAGTAGAAATTTGATTGAACAAGAGCTAGAGTCTTGTCCCAACCGAAATGTCCTCCCAAAACACTATCATGAGCTTCAGCTAGAATTACTTGTCTCAAAGAACAAGATGGAACACACTAAGCATTAGCTCGAAAAAGAAAACCATCAAAGATAAAAAATTGTTGAAAGGAACCTGATTTACAATTCTGCCACATCGAGCCAAAATCCACATCATTCTCATATAGATCTTTGAATGTTTCAAATCCAACCACTTTGACTTCCATTGCTGATAATAAAGAATGCTTTCTGCTCAATGTGTCAGCAACTACATTTTGAACACCAGATTTGTGCTTGATTGTAAAGCTGTAAGATTGTAAAAACTCCACCCAAGCTGCATGCCTCTTGTTTAGCTTGTGCTGGTGATTAATGAACTTTAATGCCTTATGAACAGAATATAGAACAAATGGCTTGGCAAGAAGATATTGACTCCAATGAGACAAAGCTCGATAAATTGCATAAAACTCCTTATCATAAGTAGAGTATTTCTTTCTCGTATCATTCAGCTTTTCACTAAAAAATGCAATGGGCCTTCCATCTTGACTCAAAACAGCACCAATTCCCACATTAGATGCATCACATTCAACTTCAAACACATTATCAAAATTTGGTAGAACTAAGATAGGAGCTTCAGTAACCTTTCTTTTCAAAAGCTCAAAAGCATCGTTAGCCTCATTAGTCCATTTGAATTTATTACATTTCAGACATTCGGTGATTGGAGCGACAATAGAGCTGAAACCCTTGATAAATCTTTTTTAAAATGAAGTTAAGCCATGGAAACTCCTCACATCATGCAACGAAGCAGGTGTTGGCCAACTGAGAATAGCCTCTACCTTACTTTGATCCATCATGATTCCATCTTTTGAAACAACATACCCCAGAAACACCACACTAGAAGTAAAAAAATCACACTTCTTTAGATTAGCATAAAGCTTTTGATGCCTCAAAATAAGAAAGATCTCTTTCAGATGATTCATATGCTCCTCTTCGCTCTTGCTGTACACCAATATTTCGTCAAAATAAACTACAACAAATATTCCAATGTATGGCTTAAGTATTTGATTCATAAATCTCATGAAGGTGCTAGGAGCATTAGATAGCCCAAATGACATAACCAACCATTCATATAAGCCTTCTCTAGTTTTAAATGTTGTTTTCCACTCATCTCCGGGCCTCATTCTTATTTGGTGATAGCCACTCCTCAAATCAATTTTTGAGAAAATATAAACACCACACAATTGATCAATTAAATCATCTAACCTTGGAATAGGAAAGCGATAGTCCACTGTGATTTTGTTGATGGTGCGACTGTCCACGCACATTCTCCAAGAACCATCCTTCTTAGGCACTAACAAGGCTGGAACCGCACAAGGACTCATGCTCTCTCAGATTAACCCTTTTTTCACCAATTCATCAACTTGCCTTTGAAGTTCTTCATGCTCCTTGGGACTCATTCTATATGCTGCCTTATTAGGTAGAACAGGCCCCGGAATAAGATCAACGTGATGCTGGATATCTCTCAAGGGTGGAAGGCCATGTGGAATCTCTTCTAGTATAACATCTTCAAACTCTTCTAAGATTTGTTTCATGATTTCTAGTGTCTCCTTGTGTTGTTCATTTTCTTCTACTACTAGTAGAGCCATAACATGACCACCCTTGTCTAATTCATCTTTGCATTCACCATAGGACATAAAAGCGCTAACTTTCTTTTTTGGTGCACTGATTTCGGATGGTTGTAATGGAGCTAAAATAATCTTCTTTTCATTCACCTTAAAAGAATAAGTATGTTTGTAGCCGTCATACAACACCCTTCTATCATAATGCCAAGGTCTTCCCAACAACAAATGACTAGCATCCATAGGAGCAACATGACACCATACTTCATCTGTATAATACTTGCCAATAGAAAATGAAACTAAACATCTTTTAGTTACATTGATGTCATTTCCTTTTTGCAGCCAACATAACTGGTATGGATGTGGATGAGGGATGGTATCCAACTTTAGCTTCTGCACCATCTCTAAAGATACCACATTCTCAAAGCTGCCGCTGTCGATGATCACCAAGCACACTTTGCCAAGAGAAGTGCATTTAGTGTGAAACACATTTTTTCTCACCCAACTTTCGTCGTCGGCCACATATGACACTTGTAAACTATGTTGCAATACAATAGACAAACCACGATCAGCATAAGTAATCTCTTCCTCATCATCATCGTATTTTGGTTCGTCGTCAGCTTCATCTTCTCCTCCATCACTATGATCTTCAACCAAAGTTACAATCCTCCTATTTGGACAATCCAAAGCAATATACCAAAAACCATGACATTTGAAGCATTTTCGGCTAGTTGGGGTAGAAGAATTAGGTTTTTTTTTGCTGCCAGCAGATTCTTCACCCTTTTCTTGCACCTTCGATATCACCTTGCTTTGGACAGTAGGCTTGGAACTTCCTCCTTTTGTGTAGCCTTCTTTTGAGCCATACCGAAAACTCTTTTCAAACTTATGTTGCTTTTCAACTTTTAATGCCAGCTTGCTCACATCATTTAAAGACCAATATGGCTATAGCTGAACAACTTTAGCAATCTCATACTTCAGACCTCCCAAGTATCTTGCAATTGTTTGCTCTTCCGGCTCCACAAGTTCTCCTTTTAACATCAAATTATCAAATTCTGCAATATACTCCTCCACACTAAGATCTTTTTGCTTGAAATCATGTATTTTAATAAAGATCTCTTGCCTATAATTATGAGGTAAATATTTTCTCTTTAGCTCCCTTTTCATTTTCACCCATGTAACGATCTCACTCTTCCCCTCACGTTCTCTTTGTTTCTTCAGATTTTCCCACCAAAAAGATGCATTGGCCTGAGTTTGAGTACCACAAGTTTGACCTTCTTTTGTTCTGGTGGTTCATGAAAATCGAAAATTCTTTCTACTGTGTTAAGCCAATCGATAAAGTCATCAACATCTATTTTACCTTCAAATTCTGGAATATCTAATCTGGGGTTATATTTATTCTGCCACTCATCTTGGGCTCCATTTCTTCTCCGACATCTTCTCGACTCCCTTAGAAGAGGTGTATCATTATCAGAAGTAAACTCTCGAGCTTCATTTTCATGTTGGTTATGTCTACTTTGAAGTTCGTCGATTATCTCGTTTTTTTCTTGTAGGCTACGCAGCAATTTTCGTAGCTACAGCCTCAACGACTCAATGTCATCTTCGTGGTCGCTACTTCACCAACTACATCTTTTCCATTCCGCCTTGCCATGATCTCTAGCCTTTAGCTCTAATACCAATCTGATACCGGGGAGGGTAAAAATGCAGAATGGATTTCGAAAGAACACCAATAGAATAGTTGTACAGATAGAAAATATCACAGAAGGCAATGAACGAACTCTTGAAGAAACTTCGGTAAAACGAAAAATAGTTCACCACCAAGTTTAAAATCAAAAGGGATACAGAAAGATCACCACCCTAATGATAATAAACAAGGATACATAACTGAAAGCAAAAGACTCACTACTCAAGGACACATCCAAGAGATATAGAGTTCACAAGAGTACTCCAAGAGAGCTTCTACCAATATCCTCAGTTTTTCTAAAGTCTTTTCTAAGCCCTAAACCCCAAAATAAATACTAGTGTATGAAACAACCCTTCATGCATTGGAAATTTTGAAATTAATTGCTTTACTGCTGCCAACCAACTCCATTAATGTGTTCCTTAGCCATGAAGAAAAGCACTATGATACAGCTTTACAGCTGCCAACCAACTCCATTAATGTATTCCTTTGTGCAGGGAATATGCTGATGAGTTGTCTTATCTGAGTAGGCTGAGTTGAAGATTATGTAGCAATATTGTTGGTTGAAAAAAATATCATATTATCAGTATGGTCCATATGAGCAGATTGTAGCAAATTAGACACTCCCGTGTCAGATCTGCGGAGGGGTTATGTTGGCATTGCGACGAGCCATGCGAGCATCGCTGTAAAATAGGTAGACTTCTTATGATTGAACTAGTAGAAGAAGAGGTCATTGAATATCTAGAAGAGAGCCTTGAACATGAAGAAGAAGATATAGAAGAAGAGCCACAGTCGACCGACATTATGGTACACGCACTAGCCGGCTACTCAAATCTGCAAACGATGAAAGTTGGAGGCCTTCTCAAACAACAGCCGATCATTGTTCTCATCGACACGGGTAGCACTAATAACTTCCTAAATAGTAAGGTTGCTGCTCATATGACACTGCATATTGAAGGTTGCAGCAAGTTCGATGTAAAGGTTGCCGACGGCAGAATCCTAAAGTGCGACCAAAGATGCCCGCAGGTGAAACTATTACTGCAAGACCAAGAAATTATCACCGATTTCTTCCTCCTAACAATTGATGACTATGAGGCAGTGCTTGGTATAGAATGGCTGACTACACTAGGTGATATCTCTTGGAACTTTTCTAAATTAATTATGAAATTCTACTGTAAGGGCAAATAGATCATCCTACGCGGGAAGCGCGGAAGCAACGTTACCACTGTTTCGACCCAACGAATGGAGAAAGTTTTACACAAGGTAAATGGTGCCTTTTTGATGCATCTCCAGCCACAACAATAAGAGAAGAAAATAGAAATTGAATATCAAAATCTTGCCCAATTGCTTACTGAATTTGCTGACATATTTGCTGAACCGCGTGGTCTTCCTCCTTCTCGGCAACATGACCATCGAATTCCAATCCTTCCGGGTAAGCCACCAGCGAAGACTTGACCGTACCGATATCCTCACCTCCAAAAAGATGAAATTGAAAAGATCGTAAAGGAGACGCTTGAAACAGGGGTGATTCGGCCAAGTTGCAGCCCCTATTCCTCACCGGTGCTACTTGTACGCAAGAAGGACGAAACTTGGCGGATGTGCATCGACTACCGAGCTTTAAATGGCATCACCATCAAGGACAAGTACTCAATACCAGTGGTGGATGAACTTCTTGATGAATTGAAAGGAGCTCGAGTCTTCACGAAGTTGGACCTCTGATCCGGTTACCACCAAATTCGGGTATGTGACGATGACATTCCAAAAACTGCATTTCGCACACATGATGGCCATTATGAATTCTTGGTAATGCCTTTTGGACTCACTAATGCTCCTTCAACCTTTCAAAGTCTCATGAACAATATTTTTTGAAGCTTTCTTCGTAAATTTGTGCTGGTATTTTTCGATGATATTCTCGTTTACAGCCCTTCTCTTGAGACTCACTTTCAGCATTTACGGATTGTTTTGACGATCCTTCGGGAGAATACTCTTTTTGTTAAGCAACCAAAGTGCAGCTTTCTCCAGCAAAAAGTAGAGTACCTTGGGCAAATAATATCAGAAGGAGTGGCGGTAGACCCAACAAAAATTGAGGCAATGCAAGGCTGGTCGAAACCTACAAACGTGAAATTACTGCGGGGGTTCCTTGGACTAACGGGCTACTACCGAAAATTTGTTAAGGACTATGGGAAGATCAGTGCACCACTCACTTCTTTACTGAAAAAAGATGCTTTCCAATGGTCGGACAAAGCCTCTACTGCCTTCGACAAACTTAAAGCAGCCATGACAACGACGTCGGTGCTTGCACTACCAGATTTCAATAGACCCTTCATCTTTGAGGCCGACGCATCTGGAGTCGGAATTGGAGTCGTTCTCATGCAAATGGTCAACCACTCGCATACACTAGCAAGGCATTATCTCCCTCCCATCAAAACATGTCAGTATATGATAAGGAGATGCTTGCCATTGTACACACAATAATGAGGTGGAGACCCTACTTGATCGGCCGGCGATTTCAAATTAAAACTGACCATAAAAGCCTTAAGTACTTTTTGGAGCAAAAGATATCATCCCCTGAGTAGCAAAAATGGGTAACCAAACTTCTTGGATTTGATTATGAAATTATTTACAAAAAGGGGAAAGAAAACGTTGTTGCAGATGCACTCTCATGGCTACCTGAACAAGCTAAGGTTTCAGCCATCTCCCTTCCTACCACCGGTCTCCTCGAGGACATTAGGGAAGAATGGAAGAAGGATCTAGAGATCAGCAACATCATAAAAAAATTGGAGGAGGATCCAAGTGCAATAGCCCACTACACTTGGGATTCGAGGGATCTACGCTACAAAGGTCGCATTGTGCTTATACCTGACTCCCCTTGCATCGCAATCATCTTGCATGAAATGCACTCCATACCTTCAGTAGGGCACTCTGGATTCCTAAGAACCTACAAAAGAGTGAAGCAAAATTTTTATTGGAGAGGGATGAAAAAAATTATTGCTGAATATGTGGCACAATATGATGTATGTCAACAGCACAAGGGTGAAACTGTGGCAAATCCAGGGAAGCTACAACCACTACCCATACCAGACTCAGTGTGGACTGACATCTCCATGGACTTCATTGAAGGGCTGCCATCTTCCAAAGGTAAAAGCACGATTCTCGTGGTGGTTGATTGACTTACGAAATAGGCTCATTTTTGTGCTGTGCGAAATCCCTACACTGCTGCTAGTATTGCCCAGATTTTCATAGAAAATATTGTTAAACTACATGGGATGCCAAGGTCCATCGTAAGTGATCGTGACAGGATCTTCACTAGTAAATTTTGGCCCGAGTTATTTCAGTTACAAGGCACCAAACTCAAGATGAGCATAGCGTATCATCCACAAACTGATGGCCAAACAAAGGTGGTAAATAGGTGCTTAGAGATGTACCTCCGGTGTTTCACTAGTGACCAACCAAAAGAGTGGGCGAAATGGCTTCCCTGGGCCGAATGGTGGTATAATACTACATATCATTCATCTACAAAATGTACCCCTTATGAAGCATTGTATGGTCGACCAGCCCTTGTGATTCCAAAGTATGTAATTGGCTCGGCCAAGGTAGATCAGGTTGACCAAGAATTGATTGATAGGGACAAACTCTTACAACTATTAAAAGATAATCTCTCTACCGCTCATTGTTTGTGTGTTGACATTCAAAGATTCTATTACATCTCTCCTTCCACATCCACCAAATAGCGCATCTGAAAGTAACCTTTGCCAGTTGTGTAAGTGGCCCTTTTCTTGAGAAACATTGCATAAGCTCGCCTAGTTCTTGGTGCAAGTTTGGTTACGGCAGTCTATTGAGTTCAAATCGCCGGAGAATCTCCTTTCATATCCATTTTGTATAATTACAAGCAAAATAGAGGTGGTCAACAGTTTTTCTTGTTGCAAACAAAGGGAGCATCGGTTAACATGATAGATACCTCTTCTTTTCATATTGTCTATTGTAGGTAGTTTATTGAGAAGGGCCTGCCATGTACATAAGGAGTGTCTTTGTGATCCCGGTCGATCCCATGTCCAACTGCTTGGGACCCACTTGTTATTTCTTTGCCTAATTTGATTCCATGCGGATGTGGCACTAAATTTGCCATTGTCATGAGGCCAAATAAGTATATCTGAAGAGTTGTTCCTGATTGGAATAGCTATGATAGTCGGCCAAAGTGATAACATTTCGGGAGAAATAGGATTAGGGAGACACTAGGTACCGTTAGCAATGAACTCGGAAACCTTCTAATCTTTGGGAGCCCCAAGATCTTTTCGTATTCTGTCGCCATATAATTGAAATATACTCTTCCCATTCACCCAAGGATCGTACCACATATTAGTACTAGTTCCAGAAGAGATTGCATAAGAAATGTGTTTGATTAGCCAATTCCTTGCCTTTAAAATTCCTTTCCAAGCTGCAGAGTGGTATGATCTTGTTAAAATTTCCCAGATTGATTCCTTTGAAAGATACCTAGCAGAAACCCATTGTGACCATAAGGAACATTTGTTTTGCAAAAGATCCCACAATTGTTGTACCAGGCATGCTTGATTCCAATCTCTAGTATTTCTCAAGTTTAGCCCCCCTTCATCTTTCGGTTTGCAAATGCTATCCCAATTTACCATATGCATTGGCTTATCATTTGTGTCATTCCAGAAGAAGTTCATTAATAACCGTTCAATATCTTAGAGAAGTCCAACAGGCAGAAGAAATGCATTACACCAATATATAGAGTAGGAGTGCAATACAGAACGGATGAGTTCGAGTCGTCCTGCTTTTGATAGAAGCCTATTTTTCCAAGAAGAAATTTTATTCTTAATGCTGCAAATGTTATATGTGATATATGAATAGAGCCAGCATTGGGTACCTTAATGCTGCCATTTAAGACTGCATGTTCCAACATACAACAAACAATGCTCAGCTCTTGAAAGAGATTTTTAGAGACTTAAGATCCTGTATGGAGCATGATCTCAAAACCGAGCACTTCACCCGAAGAGAAAAAGATATTTTTATCAAATTTAATTTTGCTATTAGCTAAAGATCTTGGGAATGATGCCAAATAATGTACCCACAGGTAGTTATAGTTTACAGCATGTATAGTCATAACTATCGCATTCGCACTCTATGAGTTACTTGGCTTTGTCTATGACTTGTATAGATAAAGCTATTTGTAGAAACTTTACACATAATCAATTTACTTTTACTTACCAAAAAAAAAATCTCTCTACCGCTCAAGCCAGAATGAAGCAGTAAGCCGACACACGACGAAGTGAAAGAGAATTTTTAGTGTGAGATTGGGTTTATCTTCGCCTACAACCATACAAGCAACTCTCCATCAACATTCGAGCCTCCATGAAGCCGTACATACTTAAATTCCCTGAGGATGCCAAAATTTTCCCTGTCTTCCATGTATCATGCCTAAAGCCCAAGTTGGGAGAACACGAGTCACCCCAGATCCAACTGCCCAACACAACTGAGGATGGAGTTATTCAAGCTCAACCACAAGCCATCCTCGATCGCAGGATCGTGATGGGTCGTCGACATCCCTCTACTGAAGTACTAGTGCATTGGAATAATCTACCACTTGATGACGCCACATGGGAACCATATGAGGAGCTGAAGACCCGGTTCTCTAGGTTCATGGAATCTCAGCCTTGAGGACAAGGCTGATTTGAAGAGGGCGGGTCTGTTAGGACTCTAGCTAGGAGAGTCCTAATTGAGAGGGACATTCTGTTAGGACTCTAGCTAGGAGAGTCCTAATTGAAAGGGACATTCATGTAGGAGGTTTTTTCTTAGAGAAGAATTAGTAGTTGTAAGGGAATAGGAGTCTTAAGTAGGAGTCCTATTAGGAGTTGGTTAGAAGTAAGAGTCTTAAGTAGGAGTCATATTAGTAGTTAGGGTTTAGAAACCCTATAAATAGCTATGTATTCCTTCTCTTTTCTTAAGCAATAGATGAATCTTTTCTACAGCCTTTGAGCAGCAACTTGGAGGGAGGAACCCCTATAGAGTTCCAAGGAGGCCGATCTCCTAAAGAGATCAACCCCAAGTTTAGAATCTGCAAGGGTTCTATCATAATTCCCTCCTCAATTCTCTCAAGTTTTTGGTGGAAATTACGTCGAGAAACCACTATTTCTTCGACGACAATTCTGCTCTTACAAGACAGCACATACTTGTTGGAACTTCCACTAATTTCTATCAAACCATTGCTGTCATCTACTACAGATCCAAAACTTTCATCCACAGCCCTAAAACTCCACTAAACCACACCCTCAAACTGCACCCAAAACAGCCACAAAATAATCCTAAACCGCAGCCTACATCTACCAATCCACCAACCCTTTCGACCATCACCTCTCTCAACCTATACACGCCTTTAACCCGACAACAAAAGAGAGATCATAACATCACAGATTTGGAGGCATATACTATGACATTTGAGGAGGCAATCAATGCTAAATTCGAAGCCCTTGAGGCATGAATGGAGGATATGATTCAGACACTCTTTACTAAACTCAGATTGGGCTGTCCATTAAGCCCGAAGAATTCACATCAAGGAGAGAGCTCTGCCCAATTTCACCAAGCCCGAAGAGATGACTTCCAAAAGAGGGGAGGTTCTATGATCGATCCCAACCATCCACATATGAGGGTGGACTTCCCTATATGGGAAGAAGGAGACCCGATATTTTTGGTACCACAAAATCGCGGACGCATCTATGGTGAAAATTACAGCTATACATCTTGATGGGGATGCCATACAGTGGTTTGACTGGTCTGAACACACTTATGGAGTCCTTTCATGGCAACAATTTAAAGAAGGATTGCTGATCCGCTTCAGACCAACCGATTACGAGAATATTGACGGACAACTAGCAAAGATCCTACAAACCACCACCATTCAGGAGTACCAAATCATTTTTGAAAGGTTATCTAATCAAACTAATGATTGGTCTCAAAAACAGCTATTGATGACCTTCATTGAGGGCATGAAGCCGGAGATCCGGGGAGAAGTTAAAGCGTGACAACCGTACACGCTTATGGCAGCCATCTCTTTCGCACGACATCAAGCGGAGCGATTGAATCATGAAGCTTGGAGGACTAGAGTTACTCCTCAACCAGAAATACTAAAGCCCTCAACCCCACCTATCGTCAATCGAGTCTCTGCACCAAAGAGGTTGACAAGAGAAGAGCTTCGGGAGCAATCTGCGAAGCGGTTATGTTGGCATTGCGACTAGCCGTGGAGTTACAAGCATTGCTGTAGAAAAGAGAGACTTCTTTTGATTGAAATAATAGAAGAAGAGGTCATTAAGCATTCAAAAGAGAGCCTTAAACATAATGAAGAAGATGCAGAAGAAGAGCCACAATTGACCGACGTTACAGTACACACACAAGCTGGCTACTCAAACCCGCAAACGATGAAAGGGTGACTTTTTATGATTGAACCAATAGAAGAAGAGGTCATTGAACATTCAGAAGAGAACCTTGAAAATAAAGAAGATGTGGAAGAAGAGCCACAACCAACTGACATTACAGTACACGCACTAGCCGGCTACTCAAACCCGCAAACGATGAAAGCTGGAGGCCTTCTCAAACAACAACCGATCATTGTTCTCATCGACACGGGTAGTACTACTAACTTCCTAAATAGTAAGCTTGCTGTTCAAATAGCATTACCTATCAAGAATCGCTACAGGTTTGATGTTAAGGTCACCGACGGACGGATTTTGAAGTATGATCGTAGGCGCCCACAAGTGAAACTGTTGCTGATCATGAGGCCTTACCAAGAGGTAATTACATATTTCTTCCTTCTCCCTCTTGATGATCATGAGGCCATGCTCAAAATTAAATGGTTGACGATATTAGGTGATATTTCTTGGAATTTTATGCAACTGATTATGAAATTTTCAGATATATTTGACGAACCGTACAACCTATCTCTTACCCGTCGACATGATCATTATATAATGATTCTTTCAGGCAAACCTCCAGCAAATACTCGGCCATATCAGTATCTACATCTCCAGAAGGATAAAATAGAAAGGATTGTAAAAGTGATGCTCAAAACAGAAGTTATTCGGCCAAGTTGCAACCTCTACTCTTCACCAGTGCTACTTGTACGCAAGAAGGACGGAACATGGCGAATATGCGTTGATTATCGAGCTCTCAATGGCATAACCATCAAAGACAAATACTTTATTCCAATAGCAGATGAATTGTTAGATGAAATGGAGTACAAATCTTCACAAAGTTGGACCTTTGATCCGGGTATCATCAAATATGAGTGTGCGAAGAAGACATACCGAAAACCACCTTTTGAGAACACACAACAACCACTATGAATTTTTGCTTTCTTCAACAGAAGGTGGAATATCTTGGGCATATCATATCAGAGGAAGGTGTGGTAGTGGACCCCTTCAAAATTGGAGCAATGCAAAATTGGTCGACCCCGAGAAATATAAAATTGCTACATGGCTTTTTGGGTTTAACAGGCTACTACCGCAAGTTCATGAAAAACTATGGAAAGATCAATGCACCACTTACTTCCTTACTGGAAAAAGATGTCTTCCAATGGTTGGACCGAGCCTCCGCTTCCTTCGATAAACTTAAGGTAGCCATGACGACAATGCCGGTGCTAACACTACCAGATTTCAACCAACCCTTCATTATTGAGGCCAACGCATCTAGAGTCGGAAGTGGAGCCATTCTCATGCAAGATGGTTGACCACTCAGATACACTAGCAAGACATTATCTCCCTCCCTTCAAAATAAGTCAATATATGATAAGGACATGCTCGCCATTGTGCGTGCAGCAACGAGGTGGAGACCCTACTTGATTGGTCGACGATTTCAAATTAAAACCGACCATAAAAGCCTCAAGTACTTTTTGGAGCGAAAGATATCATCCCTTGAGCAGCAAAAATGGGTAACCAAACTTCTTAGATTTGATTATTAAAATAACTTACAAAAAGGGGAAAGAGAATATTCTTGCAGATGCGCTTTCGTAGCTACCCGAGCAAGCTGAAGTTTCGGTCGTTTCACTTCTGACTAGGGACTTCCTTGAGGATATTAAGATGGAATGGCAGGAAGATTCAGAGACTAGTAATATTATAAAAAATTTGGAGGAAGCACCAAGCTCCGTGGCTCATTACAATTGCGACTCAAAAAAATTACACTATAAGGGATGCATTGTGCTTATGATAAATTCTACTTGCATCTTCACGAGCAGATTTTGGACAAAGTTATTCTATATGCAGGGTAATAAACTGAAAAGGAGTACGACATATCACCCAAAAATCGATGGCCAGACAGAAGTTGTAAATAGGTGCTTGGAGATAGCCCAAAGCCACCCGCCAAATATGACTATCCAAGGAGAACTCCAAACCCAGCCAAGTACCATTATTGATCGACGGATCGTGACTCGACGACGACGACCCACTACTAAAGTGCTAATACAGTGGGTGAACCTTCCAATAGAAGATGCCTCTTGGGAGAACTATGACAACTTGAAGATCAAATTCCCAAAATTCGTGAATCGTCAGCCTCGAGGACAAGGCTAATTTGAAGAGGGTGGGTCTGTTAGGACTCTAGCTAGGAGAGTCCTAATTGAGAAGGACATTCATGTAAAACCTACCTAAGCCGACCCGTATTAAAGCGGTAAAGAGGCTGGCTAGGGTTAGGAGGTTGTTTCTTAGAGAAGAATTAGGAGTTGTAAAGGAATAAGAGTCTTGAGTAAAAGTCCTATAAGGAGTTGGTTAGAAGTAGGAGTCATATTAGGAGTTAGGGTTTAGAAACCCTATAAATAGCCATGTATTCCTCCTCTTTTGATAAGCAATAGATGAATATTTTCTGCAGCCTTTGAGCAACAACTTGGAGGGAGGAACCCCTATAGAGTTCTAAGGAGGCCGATCCCCTAAAGAGATCAACCCCAAGTTTAGAATCTGTAAGGGTTCTAACACTCTCCTAGAGATTTATAGGTATTTAGGGATATACGATCTCCCTAAGTAACAAAATCTTTAATATACATAGTTTTAAGTTTCGCGTATTTTGTGCAACAATTTTCAGACGACGACAAACACTTCTTTGGGAAATTGAGGATTTTATTTTTAATATTTGTAACACCCCTCATTTCCGAATTTTCGTATAAATTTCTAGTGATAATGTAAGCATTTATTTTAAATTGACAAAAGAAATAGAGTATGAATCAGAGGTAACTTATTTGTAAGATTTGGGAGATCTGTTCAAAAAAAAAAGAAAGAATCTGAGGACCTATATGTAAACCCTAAGGACCTAATCGTGAATATGATAAAAACAAGGACTAAACTGCAAAACGCACAAAATGACAAATTCCACCGTTTAAGCCTCTCTGCCTTCGTTCTTAAGGAAGCAGAGAAGGCAGCTCGTGCGTGATCAGGGGAAGAAAGAAAGAAGAAGAAGAAGAAGAAGAAGAAGAAGAAGAAGAAAAAAAAAAAATTGGGGCTTTTAGGGTTCTTGCTTTAATCTTTTCACTTCGGGTCAAAATTCTCAAAGACAAGTGTTTCTAACCCCATCCTACAGAAAATTAGTCTCTGTTTTTATGTTGTTTCAAAATAAACTGAAGGATTTCTATCTAGAAACTGATATGTCTCTCTTTGGACATAGAACCATGGATTCTGAAATTTTTTCGGTAAACTGACCCCTATACACTGTTTCAGCTATAATTTTTAGTAAAAAATGTGAATTCAGGCAGGAACTATTTTGTTTGAAATTAGACTCTTATAACTTTCTTTTGACACTGATTTTGTAGATTTTGGACACCGAATACTTACCCAATCATCTGTTTCAAATGAGCCTATAGATGTTGCAAAACAGGGATCAAGATTTCTGACCTTTTGATACTAAAATGCGTATAACTCTCTGTTGAAATTTCTGACTTCGTCCGAAACTAGACTTGCAGACCTTTCTTTTGACATATAGTTTGAAAATTTTGAAATTCAAATGCCTACCCTATTATCTGTTGAATCCGACCCTATGTATTCTGCAAAACAGTGATTGTGTCCTTGACCTTGTGTTACCAAATCAAAGGTAACTCCTTGTGGGAAACCCTGATTCGTACGAAACTTGTTTCAACAGAAAATAGGTTGATATATCTTTCAATGATAGCTTTATTAAGGGTATTGGAGCATAATTGATAATCTGAAGTATTTGTTCTATGTGCCATTGGAATTCTGTCAGAAATCGAGCTTTGGTCGATTTCGCGTATTCTGTTTCATTCCTTTGGATATTGAATTCTTCTAACCTTCTTATTTAAATTGAGCTAAATATGATTGCTTGGATTCCCTGTATACTCTTACTTCCATTTCATTCCTAATATGAATACATTTGTGAGAGATTTGTTCCTTGCATCATATTGTCTTGAAAAGGCACATGTACGTTTTGTTGTTCCGCGTGTGCTTCCGATATATGCTATTTATTGTTAAAACTGCCCTCTTGTACTCTGGTGTGTGGGATTGTCTGGACCTTTGCCAGAAATGGTAAAGGGTATGTGCTTATTGCCCGCTTTGTGGGATATTCTGGACCTTTGCCAGAAATGGTAAAGGGTATGTGCTTAGAGCCTGTGATGCTCTGCCGGCCCCCTCTGACTTCACCTAGACGTGGGTGGATGGAGCTCCCAGACGTGGGAGACTTTTGTCAGGTGGTCATTCAGAAATAGATGAATCACATTCTGATTGAGATCCCACTACACCTTATATATGTTTGATATGACATCCAGAGTTTTGGTGAGTTGTTTTTGTTCATGCTCTGGAGAAGAATGATATGATTGCAACGTCAAGGGCAACGTTTGAGCTTCTGTACGGTATTTGTTTTTGATATGCTTTGAAATGCTTCATTCACTGATGATTTTTGCTTCGAAATGTTCCATATGCCGTTGATATGCTTCGGAATATTTTATATGCCATTGATAAACTTCGATATGTTTCCTTTGTTACTGATATGCTCCAATTACTCTATGCCCCGTTTGTTATGAACCAAATATGTATGATTGAAAGTTCAATTGTGATTCTGCACCTAATGATATTATGTTTACGAATTCGTATATTCTGCCTCGTATTATGAAACTTTATCTCTTTGGAAATTGTCCTGTTTTGATATGGATATGTTAGTCACTTGCTGAGCTCTATATGCTCACCTCGTTTGTTAATAAATTTTTTAGGATAACGTGTCGCTTGCTTAAATGTTAAGATTGGGCTGAGGCAGTGGAAAGTTTAGAAGATTTTGGGCAGATCTTTGTTAGCATATGTGTATTTGTTGTATAAGATACTCTGCATCTTATGAAATGTGACAATGAATCTAAACCTGTGGATTTTGTGTAAGATAAAGGATCCCTCATGTATAGGATTTTGGAATGTTAAGTTAAATTCATGTAATGTTATGATCTTATGATAATCGTTGGTTTGGTGATTGCATAGACTTCCCTACTTGTGAAATTATGTTGTGGTTATTATTTTGATGAGTTGGGTTCAGATTGTATGAATTATCGAGTGATGTGTGGTATGTTTATGAACTGCACAGGGTTATGAATTTGTAGACTATAGTGGTGAAATTTTGATCTGAATGTTTTCTTAGTGACCTCAAATGTGTGTTTGGATCATGGGTTAGTTATGATGAAAATTTTAAATATTGTCGATATTTTGAGGGGCGTGACAGAGGTGGTATCAGAGCATGATTTGAGAATCACTAAGAATATCATCTTTTTTTTTGAGGTTTATTGACTATCATTTAGAGATTGATCAAAGAAAATGTTCTTTTGATGTTTTAGGAAGCGAGGATGACGAGATCATCTGGTTCCCTTGTTGCATCTACTGCGGATCAATTGAGTGGTATCATGCGGACTTTGGAGACTATGGCACAAGTGATGCAACAACAACAACAACCTATCCAACAAGGAAGTAATGATGGAACAGAGACATCAAACCAGACGGGGTTGGGAATTGGACAGTTTAAGAAGCTTAGTCCTCCCAGTTTTAGTGGTGAGTCTGATCCAATGGTGGCAGAACGATGGATGATGCAGATAGAGAAAATATTTGATGCCTTAAATTACCCTGATGATCGAAAGGTTTTTCTTGCCACCTTTATGCTGGAAGGAGAAGCTGAACACTGGTGGAGAATGATTAAGAGGATGTCTGAAATCAAACAGGAGCCAATGACATGGAAGTTATTCCAAGAAAAGTTTAATGATAAATATTTTTCAGATTGTATGAGAGAGCAAAAAGAATTGGAGTTCTTGAATCTTATCCAGGGAAGTATGACGGTTACAAAGTATGAATCTAAATTCACTGAGCTCTCCAGGTTTGCCACACATATGACTGATGATGAATCTAGAAAAGCAAGAAGGTTTGAAAGGGGATTACGGCCAGCAATAAGAAGCCGAATGTCAGCTTTAAAATTACAAACATATGCTGATACGGTAGAAAGAGCTTTGAAAATTGAAAGAGACATGGAGGAAATTCAAGAAATCATTGGCAAGAACAAAAGGGACAAATTTACTAGCAAAAGCAGGAGAGAAAATGAATATGAAGCTAGTAATAAGAGGTTTAAGACATCTGGATTTGAGAAAAGGAAACCATTGTGGAGGACTCAGTTATGTGCAAAATGTGGATTAAATCATGAAACAAGTCAGTGTTTTCGGGTGACTGGAGCATGTTTTGGTTGTGGAAAGCTAGATCATCAATTAAGAGATTGCCCACTGAAAAGGAAGAAAGAGCCACTGTCTCCTAGACCCTCAGCCCATGCTAGAGTGTACGCTATCACTGAACAAGATTCTAAAGCTTCTAAATCAGTGGTGGAAGGTATTCTTCATGTTTCTAAAAGAAATGCAAAAGTTTTGTTTGATCCCGGCTCCAACTTATCATTTGTTTCACAATACTTTGCTTGTCACTTGGATATTCTACCTAAACCCCTGGATTATATGTTATATGTAACAACTGCTGTTGGAGATTCATTGGCAACAAACTTGGTTTACCCATCTTGTTGGTGTTGAATCTCGGATTTTGATGATGAAGTCAATTGTCATTTGTTGTCTAATCTATGTGTTGAGATAAGTGTGCAGGATTAACTACGATGAAAGTTAGACAAGCAGCAGGAGTTGCGCCGGAGTCAAGTTCATGATCACGTTGGAAGTTCGAGAGTTCGACGGAAGTTCGGACGGTCGTCGGAGGTTCTGCGAGAACAGATCCGAGAAGTCCAGAAGCTTGCCAAGCGAAGCTCGTCGGAACTTGCCAAGTGGATCGTCGCAAAGTCCAGGAGTTTGCCGGAAGTCCGCAGGAGCATCACCGAGGGTTCATCGGATGATCGACGGAAGTTCGCCGGAAACTCGCCGGAAGGAGCGATTGACGCACCGAAGCAAAGCTGCAGAAATTGTCTTAGATCTAATCGTAGTTAGCATGTTGATTAAGTTGGAAAATGGGAGGTGATCCCATTAGCTTAATCTTGGGGCAATTGGGCCCCTGAAAGACTGAAATTGGGCCGAATGGAGCTAACCATTTGGACCCTGATTGCACCAGGAGGTGCAACCGCCTAGGCCAGGAGGTGGCACCGCCTGGGCTAAGCCTCCCAGCGAGACTGGGCGGTGCAACCTCCCCAGCCGGGAGGTGGCACCGCCTGAGCTCAGTCTTCGAGCAAGACTGGGCGGTGCAACCTCCCTGACAGAGAGGTGGCACCGCCTGAGCTCAGTCTTCGAGCAAGACTGGGCGGTGCAACCTCCCTGACAGAGAGGTGGCACCGCCTGAGCTCGGTCTTCGAGCTCTGCCAGGCGGTGCAACCTCTCCAGTCAAGAGGTGCAATCGCCTGATCCCGGAATTCCGGGATTTGATCGTTTTGAGCTCCAAATTTGAACTGGGTTGGGGCCTATAAATACCCCACCCATTCAGCACTGAAAAGATACAGACCTACACCGAAATCTTGATCTTTTCTGTGATTCTAAGAGCTCAAAAGTGTTGTAAAGCCTTTAAGTCTCCTCCTTCTGTTCTTCAAGTTTTTGAGTTGTAAAGTGAGGAGAGAAAGGTCTGTAAAGGTTGTCTCCTGAGCCTGTCAAAAGGAGAGAAATTGTAAAAGGGCAGTTGGCCTTCGCCTATTGAAGGAAGGCCTCTAGTTGACGTCGGTGACCTCGTCGGTGGAGGAAGCCAAAAGTGGAGTAGGTCAAGACTGACCGAACCACTCTAAATCTCTGGTTTGCGTTTATTTTGAGCACTTTATCATTACTGCAAATCTCCTTCATAACTACTGCTCTCTGGGCTTTCACGAACAAGTTTTTATGTGCTGATCTGTCCGAATCTTCTTTCAGACGTAAACCAGCGTTTTCGTACGATATTTACATCGCAGTTTACGTTTACGCCTTGATTCTGCAAAACTGTCTTCTGCGTTTTTACGAACGAGTTTCTAAAGTTCAGATCCCTTTAAAACTGCGTTTAGACGTAAATATGCGTTTAGACGTAAAACTGCGTTTAGACGTAAATCTGAGTTTAGACGTAAATCTACGTTTAGACGTAAAACTGCGTTTAGACGTAAATCTGCGTTTAGACGTAAAACTGCGTTTAGACGTAAATCTGCGTTTAGACGTAAACTGCGCTTAGACGCAAACTACGCTTAGACGCAAACTGTGTTTAGACGCAAACTGCGCTTAGACGCAATCTGCGCTTAGACGCAAACTGCACTTAGATACAAACTGAGAATTAGCTTTTGCATCATAATAGTTTTTATTGAACGAACGCAGCTTTTGGTTTTAATCGCTGTAAGATTTCCGCTGCACTAATTCACCCCCCCCCCCTCTTAGTGCTCTCGATCCTAACAATTGGTATCAGGGCGAGGTTAACTCTCTAACGGATTAAAACCCAAAGAGAAATGGCATACGCCGGAAACCAAGAGGGGCATTCTATTACACGTCCACCCATGTTCAGTGGGACGGACTACACCTACTGGAAGACCCGAATGAGGATCTTTCTTATTTCTATGGATTTTGAACTGTGGAATCTTGTCGAAAATGGATTTTCGAAGTCTTCTCTTCCAATGATCGATTGGAATGATTTGGAGAAGAAGGCTTTCGCTCTTAATACAAAGGCTATGAATGCCTTATTTTGTGCACTTGATAAAAACGAGTTTAACCGTGTTTCAACTTGTGAAACTGCATTTGATATTTGGCACACACTCGAAGTGACCCATGAGGGCACAAGTAGAGTAAAAGAGTCAAAAATCAATTTGTTGTTACATTCTTTTGAACTTTTCCGCATGAAACCGAGTGAAACCATTGACGACATGTTTACCCGTTTCACGGATGTCGTCAACGGTCTAAAAGGACTCGGAAAGAGCTTTTCGGATTTTGAGCTTGTTAACAAGATACTAAGATCCCTTCCTAAGAGTTGGGATCCTAAAGTCACTGCTATTCAAGAGGCAAAAGATCTGCGAAATTTCCCTCTTGAAGAACTAATCGGGTCATTAATGACCTACGAAATGACTTGTAAAGCTCATGAAGAGCAAGAAGACATCCTTCCAAAGAACAGGAAGGATATGGCACTCAAAACTTCTGAATGCCACTTGAGAGAAAACTCAAGTGATGAGGACTGTGATGATGACTTGGCACTTCTAACAAGAAAGTTTAAAAAGTTCTTTAAAAGAAACAAGTTTAAGAATGATGCAAAAAATAAACTTGAACCCAAGAAGGACCAAGTAATCTGCTATGAATGCAAAAAGCCGGGACACTACAAGAGTGATTGTCCCCAAGTCAAGAAGAGAACATCAAAGAAAAAAGCACTTCAAGCAACATGGGATGACTCAAGCGCATCCGAAGAAGAGGAGTCCAACACCGAGCAAGTTGCTCATTACGCCTTAATGGCCATCGAAGATGAGAAAACTAAACCATCGCAAGCTAGGAGCAAGAGATGATACCTTGATAGTGGATGCTCAAGGCATATGACCGGATATCCATCTCAATTCTCTAAGCTCACTAGCATAGACGAAGGCTATGTCACCTTCGGAGACAACAACAAGGGTAAAATCATTGGCAAAGGAACCATAGGTAACAAATCCAACCTCTTTATTAAAGATGTTCTGTTAGTTGATGGTTTAAAACATAACCTCTTGAGTATTAGTCAATTATGTGATAAAGGATATACTGTCAAATTCGAATCTAATGCTTGCATCATTGAAAAACCACATAAAAATATGTCTATGATTGCATTAAAACATAATAACGTATACACTATTGACATAAATGACTTATGTGATGAAATGTGTTTTGCGGTTATGAATGAGGATGCTTGGTTATGGCATAGAAGATTAGGTCATGCTAGCATGAAACTAATCACTCAAGTATCATCTAGAGAACTTGTAAGAGGAATTCCTCATATCAAGTTCATCAAAGATAATGTATGCGATGCTTGCCAATTAGGTAAACAAATTAAGGGTAGTTTCAAAGCTAAGAATCAAATAAGCACCTCTAGGCCCTTACAATTGATCCATATGGACTTGTTCGGACCAATCTCTACATCGAGTTTAAGAGGTAGCAAATACGCATTTGTCATTGTTGATGACTATAGCAGATATACATGGACCTACTTCTTAAAACAGAAAAATGAATGCTTTAGATATTTTACCAAGTTTTGTAAACTTGTTCAAAATGAGAAGGGATCTATGATTTCGTCAATTAGAAGTGATCATGGTGGAGAATTTCAAAACCATGATTTCCAAGAATTCTGTGAACTCAATGGATACAACCATAATTTCTCTACTCCAAGAAATCCTCAACAAAATGGGGTAGTAGAAAGAAAAAATCGAAATCTACAAGAAATGGCAAGAACCATGTTGAATGAACATAGCCTACCCAAATATTTTTGGGCCGAAGCTGTAAACACTGCATGCTATATTTTGAATAGAGTTCTAGTAAGACCCTTACTCACCAAAACTCCTTATGAGTTATGGAATAACAAAAAACCCAATGTCTCATATTTTAAAGTCTTTGGGTGTAAGTGTTTTATCTTAAATGAAAAGGATAACTTAGGAAAATTCGATGCTAAATCTGATGAAGGAATCTTTCTTGGTTATTCTTCGGTTTCTAAAGCTTTTCGTATTTTTAATAAAAGAACTTTAATTATTGAAGAATCCATCCATGTTGTTTTCAATGAGATTTCCGAAATTAAGAAAAATGATCTTGATGATGATGTTAACTTTGATTCTTTGAATTTAAACGAAACCCCGTCTCCAATTAGCAACTTGGATGCATCCACTTCCTTACCCAAGGATTGGAAGTATGTAGATGCTCATCCTAAGGAGCTAATCTTAGGAGACACGTCAAAGGGGGTTCAAACACGATCTTCTCTTAAAACTTTTTGTGCAAACGCCGCCTTTCTCTCCCAAATTGAACCCAAATGCGTTGACGAAGCCATGAAAGATGATTCATGGATTATCGCAATGCAAGATGAATTGAATCAATTTTAGAGAAATGAGGTGTG
Organism: Musa acuminata AAA Group; assembly: GCF_036884655.1. Taxonomy (NCBI): domain Eukaryota; kingdom Viridiplantae; phylum Streptophyta; class Magnoliopsida; order Zingiberales; family Musaceae; genus Musa; species Musa acuminata. Next base: position 24,675,928 of record NC_088356.1, on the reverse strand, counting down.
GACGCTTGTTCCTAGGCCAAATGACCATTTAGTTATTGGTACTAAATGGGTCTTTAGAAACAAGCAAGATGAAAATGGTATCGTGGTTAGAAACAAGGCTAGATTAGTGGCCAAAGGTTTCAACCAAGAAGAAGGTATCGATTACGAAGAAACCTTCGCACCTGTGGCTCGATTGGAAGCCATAAGGATGCTCCTTGCCTACGCTAGTTGTAATAATTTTAAGTTATTTCAAATGGATGTTAAAAGCACTTTTCTAAATGGCTTTATTTCCGAAGAAGTCTATGTTGAACAACCTCCTGGATTTGAAAATAATAGTCTCCCTAATCATGTGTTTAGATTAACTAAAGCTCTCTATGGTTTAAAACAAGCTCCAAGGGCTTGGTATGAGAGACTTAGTTCTTTTCTCATTGAAAATAATTTTATAAAAGGCAAGGTTGATACTACATTATTCATCAAGAATTTTGAAAATAATTTTCTCATTGTTCAAATTTATGTTGATGATATTATCTTTGGTTCTACGAATGAATCTCTCTGTGAATCTTTTGCTAAAACTATGAGTCTTGAATTCGAAATGAGTTTAATGGGAGAGTTAACATTCTTCTTAGGTTTACAAATCAAACAACTAAGCAATGGCATCTTTATTAGTCAAACTAAATATGCCATGAATCTACTCAAGAAGTTTAATATGGAGAACTCAAAAGCCATTAACACTCCTATGAGCACCTCCACTAAATTAGAAATTGTTAAAAGTGGAGAAAGCTTTGATCAAAAAACTTATAGGGGTATGATAGGAAGTTTACTTTACCTCACTGCAACAAGACCAGACATCATGTTCAGTGTAGGATTTTGTGCTAGATTTCAATCAAACCCTAAGATATCTCATCTCAAAGCAGTTAAAAGAATACTCAGATACCTTAATGGTACCACAAATCTAGGATTATGGTACCCAAAATCAGAGAATCTTGAGTTAATTGCTTATGCTGATGCGGACTTTGCTGGTTGTAGATTAGATAGAAAAAGCACATCAGGAACATGTCAATTTTTAGGACATGCTCTTGTTTCCTGGTCATCTAAGAAACAAAGCTCGGTTGCTCTATCAACAACCGAAGCTGAATATATTGCAGCAAGTGCATGCTGTGCACAAGTTGTATGGATGAAAAACACTTTAGAAGATTACAAAATTAATCTTAAAGATATTCCCATTAAATGTGATAACACGAGTGCAATATGCTTAACAAAGAATCCTATACAACACTCAAGAACAAAACATATTGATATCAGACATCACTTTATACGAGATCATGTTGCGAATCATGATATAATCATAGAGTTCATTGATACTAAACATCAACTAGCTGATATCTTTACAAAACCTCTAAGTGAAGAACAATTTGATTTCATTCGAAGAGAATTAGGAATGTTGATGTGTCCGAATACTTAAACTAGTTAATATTATTTTTTGGACTTTATTAAATGATCAAATCACTTGATTGCCATGTTTCCATGATTATATGTGAAAATCTGCAACAAAATCTTATCCGAATGCATCTTATTTATTCGAATGCTATACACCAGATTTTCTCGTACACTTTCATGAAAAATAAGTTTCTGAAATAAATTTGATGAAGTGATTCATGTGTATGTATTCCATCCTGCAAAATCTTTACATAGACAATGGATTATAACAAAAAGGGGAAGAAGTATTTAAAGCAATCTATGTAAAATTCCTCTATAAGCTTGCTATTATTATTTTCCTGGTATCATAATTACTATGCTTTTTGTTGATGACAAAGGGGGAGATATATGAATTGATAAACACTGCCATGATTAGAAATACTATGAGTGATGCTATAAACACACTACTATGATTATGCCATCCTTGCATCACCAAGAGATATATGAACATGTGCTAAAGTTTGCATTATGCCTTGAGTTGATATCTTATCATGTGAAGAAAATGCAAAACTTGCTAGAATATTTCAAATGTGTGCATCATGTAATAGTGCTTCACAGCTTTATATGATAATGTTCAAACTACATGATGAATAGTTACAAACACAATCATACAAACTTGATGATGTATGTCAAGCTTTGACATCATCCTTGAAGAGATACATCATGATGAGTATCATGATGGGAGTATTGATAAGTTTAACTGATCTAACTTATCAATACGTCACTTGAATTCTTAGGTCTTGAATTCAAGGTTGACTTATCTCAACTATGGCATATAGACAGGGGGAGTTAAGGATAACTCCATCATCAATTGATTGTCATCATCAAAAAGGGGGAGATTGTTGAATCTCGGATTTTGATGATGAAGTCAATTGTCATTTGTTGTCTAATCTTTGTGTTGAGATAAGTGTGCAGGATTAACTACGATGAAAGTTAGACAAGCAGTAGGAGTTGCGCCGGAGTCAAGTTTATGATCACGTTGGAAGTTCGAGAGTTCGACGGAAGTTCGGACGGTCGTCGGAGGTTCTGCGAGAACAGATCCGAGAAGTCCAGAAGCTTGCCAAGCGAAGCTCGTCGGAACTTGCCAAGTGGATCGTCGCAAAGTCCAGGAGTTTGCCGGAAGTCCGTAGGAGCATCACCGAGGGTTCATCGGATGATCGACGGAAGTTCGCCGGAAACTCGCCGGAAGGAGCGATTGACGCACCGAAGCAAAGCTGCAGAAATTGTCTTAGATCTAATTGTAGTTAGCACGTTGATTAAGTTGGAAAATGGGAGGTGATCCCATTAGCTTAATCTTGGGGCAATTGGGCCCCTGAAAGACAGAAAGTGGGCCGAATGGAGCTAACCATTCGGACCCTGATTGCACCAGGAGGTGCAACCGCCTAGGCCAGGAGGTGGCACCGCCTGGGCTAAGCCTCCCAGCGAGACTGGGCGGTGCAAGCTCCCCAGCCGGGAGGTGGCACCGCCTGAGCTCAATCTTCGAGCAAGACTGGGCGGTGCAACCTCCCTGATAGAGAGGTGGCACCGCCTGAGCTCAGTCTTCGAGCAAGACTGGGTGGTGCAACCTCCCTGACAGAGAGGTGGCACCGCCTGAGCTCGGTCTTCGAGCTCTGCCAGGCGGTGCAACCTCTCCAGTCAAGAGGTGCAATCGCCTGATCCCGGAATTCCGGGATTTGATCGTTTTGAGCTCCAAATTTGAACTGGGTTGGGGCCTATAAATACCCCACCCATTCAGCACTGAAAAGATACAGACCTACACCGAAATCTTGATCTTTTCTGTGATTCTAAGAGCTCAAAAGTGTTGTAAGGCCTTTAAGTCTCCTCCTTCTGTTCATCAAGTTTTTGAGTTGTAAAGTGAGGAGAGAAAGGTCTGTAAAGGTTGTCTCCTGAGCCTGTCAAAAGGAGAGAAACTGTAAAAGGGCAGTTGGCCTTCGCCTATTGAAGGAAGGCCTCTAGTTGACGTCGGTGACCTCGTCGGTGGAGGAAGCCAAAAGTGGAGTAGGTCAAGACTGACCGAACCACTCTAAATCTCTGGTTTGCGTTTATTTTGAGCACTTTATCATTACTGCAAATCTCCTTCATAACTACTGCTCTCTGGGCTTTCACGAACAAGTTTTTATGTGCTGATCTGTCCGAATCTTCTTTCAGACGTAAACAAGCGTTTTCGTACGATATTTACATCGCAGTTTACGTTTACGCCTTGATTCTGCAAAACTGTCTTCTGCGCTTTTACGAACGAGTTTCTAAAGTTCAGATCCCTTTAAAACTGCGTTTAGACATAAATCTGCATTTAGATGTAAAACTGCGTTTAGACGTAAATCTGAGTTTAGACGTAAATCTACGTTTAGACGTAAAACTGCGTTTAGACGTAAATATGCGTTTAGACGTAAAACTGCGTTTAGACGTAAATCTGTGTTTAGACGCAAACTGCGCTTAGACGCAAACTGTGTTTAGACGCAAACTGCGCTTAGACGCAATCTGCGCTTAGACGCAAACTGCACTTAGATACAAACTGAGAATTAGCTTTTGCATCATAATAGTTTTTATTGAACGAACACAGCTTTTGGTTTTAATCGCTGTAAGATTTCCGCTGCACTAATTCACCCCCCCCCCCCTCTTAGTGCTCTCGATCCTAACAGTTGGATCTCTATTGGAGACCACGAACTCTTTGCTGATTTGATTCTCCTAGAGATCCAGGGTTTTGATATTATACTTGGCATGGATTGGTTATCTTCTCATCACGCTAGTATTGATTGTTACAAAAAAATAATTACTTTCTGCCTACCAGATGAGCCTATATTTTTCTTTGAGGGCATTAAACATGATCTGCCCCCTTGCTTGATATCAGCACTTCAAGCTTATCGTCTTATGCAGAAAGATTGTTTTTGTTATATGGTGTGTGTAAAGGAGCATTCAAATCAGGAAACCCACCTAGATGAAATTTCAGTGGTCAAAGAATTCCCTGATGTATTCCCAGATGACTTGCCTGGTTTACCTCTAGATAGAGAGGGTGAATTTGCTATTAATCTGGTCCCCAGTACAACCCCAATATCTAAGCCTCCCTACAGAATGGCACCACTCGAGCTAGAGGAATTAAAGAAGCAAATACAAGAATTATTAGATAAGGGTTTCATACGACCCAGTGTATCCCCATGGGGTGCTCCGGTACTATTAGTGAAGAAGAAGGATGGAACATTGAGGCTTTGTATTGATTATAGACAGTTGAATCAGGTGACCATAAAAAATAAGTATCCCATACCTAGAATTGATGATTTGTTTGATCAACTACAGGGTGCACAAGTATTCTCTAAGATTGACCTGAGGTCAGGTTACTATCAGTTGAAGATCAAGGAGGAGGATATTTCAAAAACAGCTTTCAGAACTCGATATGGTCATTATGAATTCTTGGTGATGCCTTTTGGTTTGACAAATGCCCCTACAGCTTTTATGAAACTAATGAATAGGATATTTCAACCGCTCTTGGATATCTGTGTAATTGTATTTATTGATGACATATTGGTGTATTCAAAGAGTAATCAGGAGCATGAGGAACACTTGAGAGATGTGTTGTCCATACTAAGAGAAAAGAAGTTGTATGCGAAGTTCAGCAAATGTGAATTTTGGTTGAATGAAGTTGCTTTCTTAGGCCATGTGATTTCAGGGAAGGGTATATCTGTTGATCCAAGGAAAATAGAAGCTGTAGTTGAATGGGAAGTACCAACAAATGTAACAGAAGTTAGAAGCTTTTTGGGCATGGCAGGTTATTACAGGAGATTTGTGGAGGGATTTTCTCGAATCGCTCAACCTCTCACCAACCTCACTAAAAAGAATATGAAATTTGTATGGGGTGATGATTGTGAGCAAAGTTTTCAAGAGTTAAAAAGAAGATTGACTAGTGCCCCTATTCTCACTATTCCAAGTGGTAGTGAGGGATTTGTAGTTTATACTGATGCTTCAAGAAAAGGCCTAGGATGTGTTTTGATGCAGGAAGGGAGAGAGTAATTGCTTATGCTTCTAGGCAACTTAAAGGTTATGAATTGAATTATCCAACTCATGATTTGGAATTAGTAGCAATTATTTTTGCTCTAAAGATTTGGAGACATTATTAGTATGGTCGACAGTTTGAAATCTTTACTGATCACAAGAGTTTAAAATATATTTTCACTCAGAAAGAGTTAAACATGAGGCAGCGAAGATGGATAGAACTTCTGAAGGATTATGATTGTGCCATCCGTTATCACCCGGGCAAGGCCAATCTTGTAGCTGATGCACTTAGTAGGAAATCTACAAGTTTTATGGCTAGTCTGGTCGTGAAGCAATGGAAGTTATTAGAAGAAAATTTTGATATGAAAGCTTTGAGGAAAGAGCAAGACTCGATGATATTGATGGCCTCCATTCAAGTGCAATCTGATCTTATTCAACAAATTAAGGAAGGACAATTACGAGATCCATATTTAATCTACTTGAGGAATGAAGTAGAAAAGGAATTGAAGCCACAATTTCAAGTTTCAAAGGATGGCCTATTGAGATTTGGGGAGAGAGTATGTGTACCAAATGAACCGGATATCAAGAATCAAATCCTAAATGAAAGTCATACTTCAAAGTACACCCTACACCCTGGGAGCACTAAGATGTATAGAGATCTTCAAAGTCATTATTGGTGGGAAGGCATGAAGAAGGAAATTGCAATGTATGTTTCAAAATGTTTGACTTGTCAGCAAATCAAAGTAGAACACCAAAGACCTGGAGGGTTGTTGCAACCTTTAGTTATTCCTGAATGGAAATGGGAATGTATTACTATGGATTTTGTTTCGGGACTACCCAGAACCTCGAGGAAGCATGATGCTATTTGGGTTATCATTGATAGGTTAATAAAATCTGCGCATTTCCTACCGATTAATATGACTTATTCGCTTGATAGACTTGCAGATTTATATGTTAATGAAATAGTAAGACTTCATGGTATTCCAAAGGAGATCATCTCTGATAGAGACTCCAGATTTCTCTCTAGATTCTGGAGAAGATTGCAGGAGTCGATGGGCACTAAAGTTAAGTTTAGTACTGCATATCATCCTCAGACTGATGGTCAGTCAGAAAGAACAATTCAAACACTTAAGGATCTGCTTAGAGCCTATGTTATGGATTGGAAAGGTGAATGGGATAAGGATATTTCACTTGTTGAGTTCACTTATAATAATAGTTATCATTCAAGTATTCAGATGGCTCCTTATGAAGCTTTATATGAGCGAAAGTGCATAACACCTATATGTTGGGAGGAAGTTGGTGACAGAAAGCTGTTGGCACCGGACAAGGTACAAGAAACTACCGAGAAAATTCAAGTAATAAGGAAAAGGTTAAAAACTGCTCAGAGTCGTCACAAGAGTTATGCCGACAATAGAAGACGAGATATTGAGTTTGAAATCGGAGATTTTGTATTATTAAAAGTCTCCCCTTCCAAAGGCATTATAAGGTTTGGGAAGAAAGGAAAATTAAGCCCAAGATTCATTGGACCTTTTGAGGTTCTTGAGAGGGTTGGTTCTGTCGCTTACAGGATTGCCTTGCCACCAGCATTGTGCCATGTCCATGATATATTTCATGTCTCGATGATTAGAAAGTATATATATGACCCTTCTCACATCATTAAGTATGAGCTGGTGGAGATCGATAAAGATTTATCTTATGTGGAAGAGCCTATTCAGATTGTTGATAAGAAAGAAAAAGTCCTAAGGAATCGGGTCATCCCACTGGTTCAAGTAATTTGGAGACATCATTCTGGAGAGGAGACAACTTGGGAGCTAGAGGAGGAAATGAAAAAGGTGTATCCCAGTCTTTTCATGGATAGAGGTATGATAAATTTAGAGGACTAAATTTTTCTTTTAAGGGGGGGAGAGTGTAACACCCCTCATTTCCGAATTTTCGTATAAATTTCTGGTGATAATGTAAGCATTTATTTTAAATTGATAAAAGAAATAGAGTATGAATCAGAGGTAACTTATTTGTAAGATTTGGGAGATCTGTTAAAAAAAAAAAGAAAGAATCTGAGGACCTATATGTAAACCCTAAGGACCTAATCGTGAATATGATAAAAACAAGGACTAAACTGCAAAACGCACAAAATGACAAATTCCACCGTTTAAGCCTCTCTGCCTTCGTTCTTAAGGAAGTAGAGAAGGCAGCTCGTGGGTGATTAGGGGAAGAAGAAGAAGAAGAAGAAGAAGAAGAAGAAGAAGAAGAAGAAGAAAAATTGGGGCTTTTAGGGTTCTTGCTTTAATTTTTTCACTTCGGGTCAAAATTCTCAAAGGCAAGTGTTTCTAACCCCATCCTACAGAAAATTAGTCTCTGTTTTTATGTTGTTTCAAAATAAACTGAAGGATTTCTATCTAGAAACTGATATGTCTCTCTTTGGACATAGAACCATGGATTCTGAAATTTTTTCGGTAAACTGACCCCTATACACTGTTTCAGCTATAATTCTTAGTACAAAATGTGAATTCAGGCAGGAACTATTTTTTTTGAAATTAGACTCTTATAACTTTCTTTTGACACTGATTTTGTAGATTTTGGACACCGAATACTTACCCAATCATCTGTTTCAAATGAGCCTATAGATGTTGCAAAACAGGGATCAAGATTTCTGACCTTTTGATACTAAAATGCGTATAACTCTCTGTTGAAATTTCTGATTTCTATCAAACTGACTTCGTCCGAAACTAGACTTGCAGACCTTTCTTTTGAAATATAGTTTGAAAATTTTGGAATTCAAATGCCTACCCTATTATCTGTTGAATCCGACCCTATGTATTCTACAAAACAGTGAATGTGTCCTTGACCTTGTGTTACCAAATCAAAGGTAACTCCTTGTGGGAAACCCTGATTCGTACGAAACTTGTTTCAACAGAAAATAGGTTGATATATCTTTCAATAAAAACTTTATTAAGGGTATTGGAGCATAATTGATAATCTGAAGTATTTGTTCTATGTGCCATTGGAATTCTGTCAGAAATCGAGCTTTGGTCGATTTCGCGTAATCTGTTTCATTCCTTTGGATATTGAATTCTTCTAACCTTCTTATTTAAATTGAGCTAAATATGATTGCTTGGATTCCCTGTATACTCTTGCTTCCATTTCATTCCTAATATGAATACATTTGTGAGAGATTTGTTCCTTGCATCATATTGTCTTGAAAAGGCACATGTACGTTTTGTTGTTCCGCGTGTGCTTCTGATATATGCTACTTATTGTTAAAACTGCCCTCTTGTACTCTGGTGTGTGGGATTGTCTGGACCTTTGCCAGAAATGGTAAAGGGTATGTGCTTATTGCCCGCTCTGTGGGATATTCTGGACCTTTGCCAGAAATGGTAAAGGGTATGTGCTTAGAGCCTGCGATGCTCTGCTGGCCCCCTCTGACTTCACCTAGACGTGGGTGGATGGAGCTCCCAGACATGGGAGACTTTTGTCAGGTGGTCATTCAGAAATGGATGAATCACATTCTGACTGAGATCCCACTACACCTTCTATATGTTTGATATGACATCCAGAGTTTTGGTGAGTTGTTTTTGTTCATGCTCTGGATAAGAATGATATGATTGCAATGTCAAGGGCGACGTTTGAGCTTTTGTACAGTATTTGTTTTTGATATGCTATGAAATGCTTCATTCACTGATGATTTTTGCTTCGAAATGTTCCATATGCCGTTGATATGCTTCGGAACATTTTATATGCCATTGATAAGCTTCGATATGTTTCCTTTGTTACTGATATGCTCCAATTACTCTATGCCCCGTATGTTATGAACCAAATATGTATGATTGAAAGGACAATTGTGATTCTGCACCTAATGATATTATGTTTACGAATTCGTATATTCTGCCTCGTATTATGAAACTTTATCTCTTTGGCAATTGTCCTGTTTTGATATGGATATGTTAGTCACTTGCTGAGCTCTATATGCTCACCCCGTTTGTTGATAAAATTTTCAGGATAGCGTGTCGCTTGCTTAAATGTTAAGATTGGGCTGAGGTAGTGGAAAGTTTAGAAGATTTTGGGCAGATCTTTGTTAGCATATATGTATTTGTTGTATAAGATACTCTGCATCTTATGAAATGTGACGATGAATCTAAACCTGTGGATTTTGTGTAAGATAAAGGATCCCTCATGTATATGATTTTGGAATGTTAAGTTAAATTAATGTAATGTTATGATCTTATGGAAATCGTTGGTTTGGTGACTGCATAGACTTCCCCACTTGTGAAATTATGTTGTGGTTATTATTTTGATGAGTTGGGTTCAGATTGTATGAATTATCGAGTGATGTGTGGTATGTTTATGAACTACACAGGGTTATGAATTTGTAGACTATAGTGGTGAAATTTTGATCTGAATGTTTTCTTAGTGACCTCAAATGTGTGTTTGGATCCTGGGTTAGTTATGATGAAAATTTTAAATATTGTCGATATTTTGAGGGGCGTGACAATATTCTTCCATTGTGCATGTGATGTTGCCCCATATTTGCCAACAAGTAGTGTCTACTCTATATTGTTGGGAAATCTAAGGAGCAACATCACATGCGCAGCGAAAGAACATTAAAATAAAATCCCAATTTCCCAAATATGTGTTCATCGTCATATGAAGATTGGTGCGCAAAAACTCACGAAACTTAAAACTATGTATAAGATATATTATGTTACCTAGTGAGATCGTATATCCCTGAATCCATGTAGATCTCTAGTAGAGGGTGAAGGAGGCTAAGTGCCCTCCTCTCTAGCGATGATCCACATTGCAGGGCTGGGACGATGCTCTTCAAAACTCTAGGCCTACTCTGAGGAGAAGAAGGGGTGGAGAATAGGAGAGGCAATCCAAAAAGCTCTAGCCCATGGACCATTGAATCCTTCCTATTATAGAGGTCCCTTATCAACTTAACCCTAGTGGATCCTACCCTATTGGGTATTGGATCTCCATCCAACAACCCAAGCCTCTTACATTAGTGGATCTCTATCCAATAATCTCTCATGGGCTCTTTTTGGATCTCATCCATAGGATCTATTAATTCAGAGGCTTATTGAATGTCCAATAAGAAAGGGGCTCCGGTGGATATCTCATATCCGAACCTCTACTCATCTCAATGCCTACCATATGTATGTGACCCTCTAGGCCCAATATTGAGGTAGCTGTGAGTCATACTTATCAGAACTCCTTCTAGCTCAATGAATTATTATCTTCATAATAATTCACTCGACTCTTCGACTGTAGACGTACTTGGCCACTACGTCGTAGTCCCCAAACGATACAGGAGAATCCAATCCATTGGACCTATCTATCCTCAGTTACCATGTACCTATAGTCCCTCATCCATCGAATATCCCAGAGACTGTATACCAAGCATAGTATTGTGAGACCCACAGTTTCTAATCAAATCTTTGCTCTAATCGGATTCACCTAGAGAACTCGTTCTTTCTCAATCCGATTGACCCTGGCTAGGGATTTGTTGTTAGAACCCTTGCAGATTCTAAACTTGGGGTTGTTCTCTTTAGGGGATCGACCTCCTTGGAACTCTATAGGGGTTCCTCCCTCCAAGTTCCTGCTCAAAGGCTGCAGCAAAGATTCATCTATTGCTTAAGAAAAGAGAAGGAATACATGGGTATTTATAAAGCTTCTAAACCAAAACTCCTAATAGGACTCCTACTTAAGACTCTTACTTCTAACCAACTCCTAATAGGACTCCTACTCAAGACTCCTATTCCCTTACAACTCCTAATTCTTCTCTAAGAAAAAACCTCTTATATGAATGCCCCTCTCAATTAGGACTCTCCTAGCTAGAGTCCTAACAGAATGTCCATCTCAATTAGGACTCTCCTAGCTAGAGTCCTAACAGTTTTACATGAATGTCCCTCTCAATTAGGACTCTCCAAGCTAGAGTCCTAACAGACCCGCCCTCTTCAAATCAGCCTTGTCCTCGAGGCTGATGATTCGTGAATTCTGAGAATTTGATCTTTAAGTCGTCATAGTTCTCCCAAACGTCATCTTCTATTGGTAGGTTCGCCCACTGTATTAGCACTTCATTAGTGGGTCGACGTCGTCGAGTCACGATCCGTCTATCAATAATGGCACTTGGTTGGATCTAGAGTTCTCTTTGGGTAGTCATATTTGGTGGGTGGCTTTGGGCTGTCTCCAAGCACCTATTTAAAATTTCCATCTGGCTATTGGTTTGTGGGTGATATGTCGTACTCCTTTTCAATTTAGTACCCTGCATATGGAATAACTTTGTCCAAAATCTGCTCTTGAAGATGCAAGTAGAATTTGTCACAAGCACAATGCGTCCCTTATAGCATAATTCTTTTGAGTCCCGATTGTAATGAGCTACGGAGCAGTGCTTCCTCTAATTTTTTTTTGATCTTACTGGTCTCCGAATCTTCCTGCCATTCCATCTTAATATCCTTAAGGAAGTCGCTGGTTGGAAGTAAAACGACAAAAAATTCAGCTTGCTCAGGTAGTGCGAAAGCGCATCTGCAACAACATTCTCTTTCCACCTTTTGTAAGTTATTTCATAATCAAATCCAAGAAGTTTTGTTACCCATTTTGCTGCTCGGGGGAAGATATCTTCTGCTCCAAGAGATATTTTAGACTTTTATGGTCGGTCTTGATTTGAAAGTATCGCCTGATCAAGTACGATCTCCATCTCGTTGCTGTGTGCAAAATGGCAAGCATCTCCTCATCATATGTTAACATGTTTTGATAGGGGGGAGACAATGTCTTGCTAATATATGTGAGTGGTCAATCATCTTGCATGAGAATGTCTCCCATTCTGTCTCCAGATGCATCGACCTTAATGATGAAGGGTCGGTTGAAATTTGGTAGCGCTAGCACCGGCGTCGTCGTTATGGCTGCCTTAAGTTTGTCGAAGGCAGTGGAGGCTCTGTCCGACCATTGGAAGACATCTTTTTCCAGTAAGGAAGTAAGTGGTGCACTGATCTTTCCATAGTTTTTCACGAACTTACGGTAGTAGCCTGTTAAACCCAAAAAGCCATGTAGCAATTTTATGTTCCTCGAGGTAGGCCAGTTTTGCATTGCTTCAATTTTGAAGGGGTCCACCGTCACACCTTCCTCTGATATGATATGCCTAAGATATTTCACCTTTTGTTGAAGAGACTAAAAATTTATAGTGGCCATTGTGTGTTCAAAAGGCGGATTTCGGTATGACTTCTTCATAAACTCGTATTTGATAATACCCGGATCAAAGGTCCAGCTTTGTGAAGATTTTTGCTCCCTTTCATCTAGCAATTCATCTGCTATTGGAATAAGGTATTTATTCTTGATGGTTATGCCATTGAGAGCTCGGTAATCAACGCATATTCGCCATGTTCCGTCCTTCTTGCGTACAAGTAGCACCGGTGAAAAGTAGAGGTTGCAACTTGGCCGACTAACCCCTGTTTCAAGCATCTCTTTTAAAATCCTTTCTATTTCATCCTTTTGGAGATATGGATACCGATATGGCTGAGTATTTGCTGGAGATTTGACTGAAAAAATCATTATACAATGATCATGCCGACGAGTAAGAGGTAGGTTGTGCGGCTCGTCAAATATATCTTAAAATTCAGCAAGCAAAGGAAATAGGTTTGGATCTTCAAATTCTATTGGCTCTCCTTTAATTTACTATTCAAGTTATACCAAAAAGCCTCTACATGCTTTATGCAAAACCTTCTCCATTTGTTGGGTGCAAATCATCATTACGTCGCCCTCACGTTTCCCATGCAGTATCACCTGTTTCGCCTTACTGTAAAATTTTATAAATAGTTGCATAAAATTTCAAGAAATATCACCTAATGTTATCAACCATTTAATTCTGAGTATGGCCTCATGATCATCAAGAGGGAGGAGGAAGAAATTTGCAATTATCTCTTGGTCCTGCAGCAACAGTTTCACCTGTGGGCACCTATGATCACACTTCAAAATCCATCCGTTGGCGACCTTAACGACAAACCTGCTGCAATTCTCAATTGGTAAGTTCAAATGGATAGCAACCTTACTGTTTAGGAAGTTATTAGTGCTGCCCGTGTCGATGAGAACAGTGATCGGTTGTTGTTTGAGAAGGCCTCCAACTTTCATCGTTTGCGGGTTTGAGTAGCCAGCTAGTGTATGTACCATAACATTGGTCGGTTGTGGCTCTTCTTCTGCATCTTCTTCTTCATGTTCAAGGCTCTCTTTCGGATGTTCAATGACCTCTTCTTCTATCGGTTCAATCATAAGAAGTCCCCTTTACTACAACGATGCTCACGGCTCCACGGCTCGTCACAATGCCAACATAACCCCTTCGCATATCGCTCCCGAAGCTCTTCTCTTGTTAACGTCTTCGGTGTAGGGACTAGGTCGATAGTAGGGGGGGCTAAGGGCTTCAATATTACTAGTTGAAGAGCGACCCTAGTCCTCCGAGCTTCATGGTTCAATTTCTCCTCTTGATGTCGTACGAAAGAGATGGCTGCCATAAGCATATAAGGTTATCGCGCTTTAACTTCTCCTCGGATCTCCGGCTTCAAGCCCTCAATGAAGGTCCTCAATAGCTAATTTTGAGACCAATCATGAGTTTGATTAGATAACCTTTCAAAACTGGTTTGGTACTCTTGAATGGTAGAGGTTTGTCGGATCTTTGCTAGTTGTCCGTCAATATTCTCGTAATCGGTTGGTCTGAAGCGGATCAGCAGTCCTTCTTTGAATTGTCGCCATGAAAGGACTCCATAAGTATGTTCAAACCAGTCAAACCACTGTATAGCATCCCCTTTAAGATGCATAGCTGTAATTTTCACCATAGATGCATCCGCGGTTTTATGGTATCGAAAATATCGCTCCAAGCGTGAGATCCAACCAATTGGGTCTCCTTCTTCCCATCTAGGGAAGTCCACTCTCATGCATGGATAGTTGGGGTTGGTCATAGAGCTTCCCCTCTCTTGGAAGTCATATCTTCGGGCTTGGTGTGATTGGGCAAAGCTCTCTTCTTGATGTGATTTCTTCGGGCTTAGTGGTCGGCCCAATCTGAGTTCGGTAAAGAGCATCCGAATCTTATCCTCCATTCGCACCTCGAAGGCTTCAAATTTAGCATTGATTACCTCCTCAAATGCCATAGTATATGCCACCAAATCTGTGATGTTAAGATCTCTCTTTTGTTGTCGGGTTAAAGGTATATATTGGTTGAGAGAGGTGATGGTCGAAAGGGTTGGTGGATTGGTGGATGTAGGCTATGGTTTAGGATTATTTTGTGGCTATTTTGGGTATAGTTTAAGGGTGTGGTTTGGTGGAGTTTTAGGGCTGTGGATGAATATTTTGGATTTATGGTAGATGGTAGCAAAGGTTTGATAGAAATCAGTGGAAGTTGCAGCAAGTATGTGCTGTCTTGTAAGAGTAGAAGTGTCGTTGAAGAAACAACAGTTTCTCGACGCAATTTCCACCAAAAACTTGAGAGAATTGAGGTGGTAATTGATAGCAAAATCACAGTTTATATGACAGCAAGGATATCTAATTTAATCAAGAAAATTTTGGTAGTATAATAGCAAGGAAATTGGTGCAAGTTGCGATTGCAGAATTCTCGTCGAAAAATTTAAGCGGGTTACGACGAAAATTTGCAGCAACATAAAATTGTTTTTAGAGATAAATTTCTTAATATATCAATCTTAGATGGAAGCCAAGATTATCTATGAAGTGTATAAGAAATTTCATTCAAAAAAGATTGCAAATAGATGGGTTAAGGCAACAATATGTGGCTGAAATTTTCTGCAGCATAGATTTTTAGGTATAGCAGATTGGACATAAAAGATCAGTAGTTTATATTGAGAATTTTTTGATGAAACCAATGGAAAATCCACTGTTTGAAGTGTCAAATCTATCATAAAAATTTCGTAGTGATTTGGAAAGAAACAACGTAGTATCAAGATCAAACAATCAGTACTATGCGGCTGAAATTTTACAGTGTAGATTTTCAAGTATAGCAGATTAGACGTAAAATATCAATGGTTTATAATGAGAATTTTTTGACAAAACCAAAGGGAAATCTGCTGTTAGGAAGTGTCAAAGATGTCATATAAATTTCATAGAGATTTGGATAGAAAAAACACAATAGCAAGATCAAACAGACGGTGCTATACGGTTGGAATTCCGCAATGTATCTTTCGTCATAGAGATGAAAACTTTATGACGAAAAGATTATGCAGTAATATAGGAATAATTTTTTTGGGATTTTCAAATAAGGATAGCTAAATTGCAGCAGTAGTAAGGTAGAAAACCAGAACCTGTTGCAATTCACGGGGATATCAAAGGATGATCCGTGGTGGTGGAGATGACGATAGAATTTGGTGACGATCTTTTAAGCAATTGTGGGAATTGCTTTGAGCGATTGTGGAGGGTTGATGGATGGCTGTGGAAGGGCAGCAAGATGCCAAGAACGCTGCTCTTATACCAGGTGATAGAACTCTTACAGATTCTAAACTTAGGGTTGATCTCTTTAGGGGATTGGCCTCCTTGGAACTCTATAGGGGTTCCTCCCTCCAAGTTGCTGCTCAAAGGCTGCAGCAAAGATTCATCTATTGCTTAGGAAAAGAGAAGGAATACATGGCTATTTATAGGGCTTCTAAACCATAACTCCTAATAGGACTCCTACTTAAGACTCTTACTTCTAACCAACTCCTAATAGGACTTCTACTCAAGACTCCTATTCCCTTACAACTCCTAAATCTTCTCTAAGAAAAAACCTCCTACATGAATGCCCCTCTTAATTAGGACTCTCCTAGCTAGAGTCCTAACAGAATGTCCCTCTCAATTAGGACTCTCCTAGCTAGAGTCCTAACAGTTTTACATGAATGTCCCTCTCAATTAGGACTCTCCAAGCTAGAGTCCTAACATTTGTTTGAGCAAGAATATATGGGATATTCCTCTCATGACATAAAGAGTGGGTGATCCTCTATCGACACTCAATTGTCCTTGTAAGGTTTGCTACCACTCCTAATGACTGGTTGTGCTAGATCTAGAATCTTCAGACCTATAAGTCTGGTATCAAAGAGTGGAGTACTCATACAAGACATCATCTGAATATAACCTTTGTCAATTGTGTAAGAGGCCCTTTTCTTGAAAAACATTGCATGAGGTCAGCTAATTCTTGATGCAAGTTTGGTTGCGGCATTCTATTGAGTTCGAATCACTGGAGAATCTCCTTCCATATCCATTTAGTATAGTCACAAGCAAAATAGAGACGGTCAACAGTTTCTTCTTGTTGCATGCAAAGGGAGCATTGGTTAACATGATGGATACCTCTTCTTTTCATATTGTCTATTGTAGGTAGTTTATTCAGAAGGGCCTGCCATGTACATAAGGAATGTCTCTATGATCCCGGTCGATCCCATGTCCAACTGCTTGGGAGCCACTTGTTATTTCTTTGCCTAATTTGATTCCATGCAGATGTGACACTAAATTTACCATTGTCATGAAGCCAAATAAGTACATCTGAAGGGTTGTTCCTGATTGGAATAGCTGTGATAGTCGGCCAAAGTGATAACATTTCAGGAGAAATAGGAGTAGGGAGACACCAGGTACCATTAGCAATGAACTCGAAAACCTTCCAATCTTTGGGAGCCCCAAGGTCTTTTCGTATTCTGTCACCATATAATTGAAATATACTTTTCCCATTCACCCAAGGATCGTACCACATATTAGTATTAGTTCCAGTAGAGATTGCATAAGAAATGTGTTTGATTAGCCAATTCCTTGCCTTTAAAATTCCTTTCTAGGCTGCAAAGTGGTATGTTCTTGTTGAAATGTCCCAAATCGATTCCTTTGAAAGATAACTAGTAAAAACCTATTGTGACCATAAGGAACATTTGTTTTGCAAAAGGTCTCACAATTGCTTTACCAAACCTGCTTTATTCCAATCTCTAGTATTTCTCAGGTTCAGCCCCCCTTCATCTTTCGTTTTGCAGATGCTATCCCAATTTACCATATGTGTTGTCTTATCATTTGTGCCATTCCAGAAGAAGTTTATTAATAACCGTTCAATATCTTGGAGAAGTCCAATAGGCAGAAGAAATGCATTAGACCAATATATAGAGTAAGAGTACAACACCGAACGGATGAGTCCAACAGCGCTCGGGTGCTGGGCGGTGCAACCGCCCAGCCCAAGAGGTGTCACCGCCCAGCTCTCGGGTGCTGGGCGGTGCCACCGCCTAGGCCAATTCAGTTCACTGGTTGGGCTCCAAACATGGCCCAAACCAGTCCGAACTCGGGCCCAATTGGCCCCTACTTGGGTTATAGGATTAATACCTAATCCTAATCCTAATTAACATGCTAACTATGAATTTAAAGACATTTTCTAAGCTATTACAAAGTCCATAAGTCAAGACTTCTTTCAGCGAGCTTCCGGCGAACTTCCGGCGGTCTTCCGATAAACTCTCGGAAACCATTCTACGGACTCCCGGCAAGCTCCTAGACTTCACGATTTGATCTTGGTGAGTTCCGATGAGCTTCTTTGGCAAGCTCCGATCTTTCTCGGCGAGCTCCGCGAACTTCCAACGAACCTTCCGGCGAGCTTCCGAAAAACCCTTCGGCAAGCTCCCTACTCATTCTTGGCTAGTTCCGGCAGCATTCCCGACGAACCTTCGGACTTCCGTCGAACTCTCGAACTCGCAATGAATCCTTCGTGCTTGACTCTGACACTTTGTTTTGCTTTATGTCTTCCTCGTTATCGTAGTTAATCCTGCACACACAAGCATAAACTCTACTCCGATCTAGACAATTATTATAAAGCGAATTAACATTCTGTTGCCCGGCACGTCATTGGTTGGCACTTCGTCCGATTCTTCGGCGCATCGTCCTCTCTTGCGGCTTGTTGCCCAATCGGCGGTTGACCTCCGCAACGTCGATATCCTTGGCGCAATTCTGCTCTTGGCCCGATGCCCGATGTCCAAAGCCTTCTGCCATCCAATATCCTAACGTAATCTCCTCCAGCGCAACGTCAATTCCTCCTACCTTAATTGTCTAATCCTGATCGAGTAGACCTGCATCACTCAAAATGCAGTTAAACATAAACATAATTATCAATTGGTTTTATCATCAAAATACGAGATTCAATAGTAATATAAGTATCTATTTTAAATTTGATAAAAGAGCTAAAATATGAATCTGAGAAATTATTCATAAGATTTGGGGGATTTGTTCAAAAAGAAAAAAAAATCTGAGGACCTATATGTAAACCATGAGGACCTAATCGTAAATATAATAATACAAGGACTAAACTACAAAATGCACAAAAATACAAATCCCACCATTTAATCCTCTCTGCCTTCGTTCATAAGGAACCAGAGAAGGCAGCTGCGTGGAAGAACAGGAGAAAGAAAGAAAGAAGAAGAGAAGAAAAAGGGGGAAGAAGAAGAAGAAAAAATTTGGGGCTTTGAGGTTTCTTGCTCAAATCTTCTCATTTAGGGTCATAATTCTCAAAGGCAAGTGTTCTAATCCCATCCTACAGAATTATTAGTCTTTGATCTCATATTTATTCTGAATTATTCGAAAGATTTCAGCCTAGAACATGATATTTCTCTTGTTAGATACAAAAATCATGGATCTGAAATTTTTTGGTAAACTGACCCATATACATTGTTTCGCCATAATTTTTAGCACCAAACATGGATTGATGCAGGACCTTGTTTATTTGAAAGTAGACTCTTATACCTTCCTTTTGACACTGATTTTGAAAATTTTGGACTCCGAATACTTACCCAAACGTCTGTTTCAATTGAGCCTATGGATGCTGCAAAACAGGGATCAAAATTTCTGACCTTTTGATACTAAAATGCCTATAAGTCCCTGTTAGAAATTTTGATTTATACCAAACTGATTTCATTTGAAACTAGACTTGTAAACCTTTCTTTTGATATATAGATTGAAAATTCTGAAACTCAAATGCCTATTCTGCTATCTATTGATTCCGCCTTATTGATTATGTAAAACAGTGATTTAGTTTTTTTGACCTTCGGTCACTAAATCAATGGTAACTCCTTGTTGGAAACCTTGATTCGTATGAAACTTATTTCATCAGAAAATAGATTGATATATCTTTCAATAGTAGCTTTCTTAAGGGTATTGGAGCATAATTGATAATATGAAGTATTTGTTCAATGTGCCTCTTGAATCTTGAAAGAAATCGAGCTTTGGTCGATTTCGCATATTTTGTTTCATTCGTTTGGAAATAGATTCTATTCAGTCCCCTTCGCTCAATTGAGGCTTATGTTAGTGCTTGAATTCTGGTTTTCTCTTGCTTATAAATTATTTACATTCTTGAAATATTTTTGTGTAATATTTATGCTATATCGCATTGACACATATAGGCACATGTATATCCCATTGTTCCGCATTTGCTTTTGATATGTGCCTATTCTAGTTTCATTCCTTTGGATATTGAATTCATCTAAACTTCTTATTTGAATTGAGCTAAATATGATTGCTTGGAATCTTGGTATACTCTTGCTTTCATTTCATTCCAAATCTGAATACATTTGTGAGAGATTGTTGCTTGCATCGTATTGACTCATAAAGGCACATGTACGTTTTGTTATTCCACATGTGCTTCCGATATATGCTATTTATTATTCATACTACCCTTTTGTACTATGGTGTTGTGTGATAATGTGAACCTTTGCCAGAAATAGTAAAGGGAGTTATGCATAGAGCCTACGATGCTCTGCCGGCCCCCTCTGACTTCACCTAGACGTGGGTGGATGGAGCTCCCAAACGTGGGAGACTTTTGTCTGGTGGTCATTCAGAAATGGATGAATCACATTCTGTCTGTGGTCCCACTACACCTTCTGTATGTTTGATATGATATCCAGAGCTTTGGTTATGTGTTTTTGTACATGCTTTGGATAAGAATGATATGAATGCAACGTCAAAGACGACGTTTGAGCTTCTGTTTGGTATTTGTTATTGATATGCTCCGAAATGTTCCATACGCCGTTGATATGCTCCGAAACATTTCATACGCCACTAATAAGCTCCAAAACATTTCATTTGTTATTTATATGCTCCGAAATGTTTCATTCATCGTTGATATGCTTCGAAATGTTCCATACGTCGTTGATATGCTCCGGAACATTTCATACGCCATTGATAAGCTCCGAAATGTTTCATTCATTGTTGATATGCTTCGAAATGTTCCATATGCTGTTGATATGCTCTGGAACATTTCATACGCCATTGATAAGCTCCGAAATGTTTCATTCATTGTTGATATGCTTTGAAATGTTCCATACGCTGTTGATATGCTTCGTAACATTTCATACGTCATTGATAAGCTCCGAAATGTTTCATTTGTTATTGATATGCTCCGAAACGTTTCATTCTTTGTTGATATGCTCCAATTACTCTATGCTCCATCTGTTATGAACCAAATATGTTTGTTTAAAATGTCATTTGTGATTTTGCATCTAATGATATTACGTCTATGAATTCTTATATTCTGCCTTTCATTTTGAAACTTTATCTCCTTGGAAATTGTCCTCTTTTGACATGGATATGTTAGTCACTTGCTGAGCTTTATATGCTCACCCCGTTGTTGTATAAATTTTTCAGGATAGCTTGTCGCTTGCTTAAATGTTAAGATTGGGCTGAGGCAGTGGAAAGCTAAAAGATTTTGGGCAGATCTTTATTAGTATATATGTTTTTGTTGCATAAGCACATGCTGCATCTAATGAAATGTTGACGATGAATCTAAACTTGTGGATTTTGTATAAGTTTAAAAGACCTCTCATATTTAAGATTCTGGAATGTTAAGTTTAATTCGTGTAACGATATGAACTTAAGTTTTAGTGGGTCCCAAGCAGTTGGACATGGGATCGACCGGGATCACAAAGACACTCCTTATGTACATGGCAGGCCCTTCTCAATAAACTATCTACAATAGACAATATGAAAAGAAGAGGTATCTATCATGTTAACCGATGCTCCCTTTGTTTGCAACAAGAAGAAACTGTTGACCACCTTTATTTTGCTTGTAATTATACAAAATGGATATGGAAGGAGATTCTCCAGCGATTTGAACTCAATAGACTGCCGCAACCAAACTTGCACAAAGAACTAGGCGACCTTATGCAATGTTTCTCAAGAAAAGGGCCACTTACACAACTGGCAAAGGTTATTTTCAGATGCGCTATTTGGTGGATGTGGAAGGAGAGATGTAATAGAATCTTTGAATGTCAACACACAAACAATGCTCAGCTCTTGAAAGAGATTATTAGAGACTCAAGATCCTGTATGGAGCATGATCTCAAAACCGAGCACTTCACCCAAAGAGAAAAAGATATTTTTATCAAATTTAATTTTGCTATTAGCTAAAGATCTTGGGAATGATGCCAAATAATGTACCCACAGGTAGTTATAGTCTACAGCATGTGTAGTCATAACTATAGCATTCGCACTCTATGAGTTACTTGGCTTTGTCTATGACTTGTATAGATAAAGCTATTTGTAGAAACTTTACACATAATCAATTTACTTTTACTTACCAAAAAAAAAACTTATGGTAAACGTTGGTTTTATGATTGTACAAACTCCCACACTTCTGAATTTATGTTGTGGTTATTTTTTTGGTGAGTTGGGTTCAGATTCTATGAATCATCGAGCGATGTGTTATATGTTTATGAACTGCACAGGGTTTATAAATTTGTGAATTTATGTTGTGGTTATTATTTTGGTGAGTTGGGTTCAGATTTTATGAATCATCGAGCGATGTGTTGTATGTTTATGAACTACACAGGGTTTATAAATTTATAGATTATAGAGGTAAAATTTTGATCTGAATGTTTTCTTAGTGACTTCAAATGTTAGTTTGGATCTTGGATTGATTTGTTTTCGTAAATTTTAATATTATCGATATTTTGAGGGGGGTGTCAGAGTTGGTATCAGAGCATGGTTTGAGGATCACTGAAATATTTGATATGTTGACGTACAAAATATATTGAGGTCTAATGAACTATAGTGATTGGTGGAAATTTTTTTGATGCATTTTAGGAATTTAGGATGATGAGGACATTTGGGTCCTCCTATTTCATTTGTTTCTGATTAATATAGGTGGATGAAAAGGTTGATCGAGGATACTAAATCAGAGTGGTTCGGTCAAATGACCTACATCCACTTGCGAGGCCCCTCTTCGATGAGGCTCCCACCTTCCACTAGCAAATCTCTTGAAAGGGAAGGGTAAATACCCCTCTTACAACTTTTACAAGCGGTTCACTCTCTTACAGATTTTCAGCAAGAAAGAAGGAGGTGAACACTAGCGAATTGAAAACAAGACTAGCAAAGACTCTTCTAAGACTTTTCTCTCAATCACTTGCTGCTCAAAAAGTTGTATTCTCAGCTGAGACTTGAGGGGTATTTATAGGCCTCAAGAGGATTCAAATTTGGGCTCCAAAAATTTGAATTCTCT
Source organism: Musa acuminata AAA Group (assembly GCF_036884655.1). Taxonomy (NCBI): domain Eukaryota; kingdom Viridiplantae; phylum Streptophyta; class Magnoliopsida; order Zingiberales; family Musaceae; genus Musa; species Musa acuminata. The sequence goes on along the minus strand of NC_088356.1, from coordinate 24,653,028 downwards.
TATGTTCCCGATGCTGGCGGTGCCACCGCCCAGCCAAGCGGTGCCACCACCCAGCGCTCGGGTGCTGGGCGGTGCAACCACCCAGCGCTCGGGTGCTGGGCGGTGGAACCACCCAGCTCTCGGGTGCTGGGCGGTGCCATCGCCTAGGCTAATTCAGCTCACTGGTTGGGCTCCAAACTTGGCCCAAACCAGTCCAAACTCGGGCCCAATTGGCCCCTACTTGGGTTATAAGATTAATACCTAATCCTAATCCTAATTAACATGCTAACTACGAATTTAAAGATATTTTCTAAGCTATTACAAAGTCTGTAAGTCAAGACTTCTTCTAGAGAACTTCTGGCGAACTTCCGGCGGTCTTCCGATAAACTCTCGGAAACCATTCTGCGGACTCCCGGAAAGCTCCTAGACTTCACGATTTGATCTTGGCGAGTTCCGATGAGCTTCTTTGGCAAGCTCCGATCTTTCTCGGCGAGCTCCGCGAACTTCCAATGAACCTTCCGGCGAGCTTTCGAAAAACCCTTCGGCAAGCTCCCTACTCATTCTTGGCTAGTTCCGGCAGCATTCCCGACGAACCTTCGGACTTCCGTCGAACTCTCGAACTCGCAATGAATCCTTCGTGCTTGACTCTGACACTTTGTTTTGCTTTATGTCTTCGTCGTTATCGTAGTTAATCCTGCACACACAAGCAAAAACTCTACTCCGATCTAGACAATTATTATAAAGCGAATTAACATTCTGTTGCCCGACACGTCATTGGTTGGCACTTCGTCCGATTCTTCGACGCATCGTCCTCTCTTGCGGCTTGTTGCCCAATCGGCGGTTGACCTCCGCAACGCCGATATCCTTGGCGCAATTCTGCTCTTGGCCCGATGCCCGACGTCCGAAGCCTTCTGCCATCCAATATCCTAACGTGATCTCCTCCGGCGTAACGTCAATTCCTCCTGCCTTAATTGTCTAATCCTGATCGAGTAGACCTGCATCACTCAAAATGTAGTTAAACATAAACATAATTATCAATTGGTTTCATCATCAAAATACGAGATTCAACAATCTCCCCCTTTTTGATGATGACAACCAATTGATGACGGAGTTAAACTTGACTCCCGGAGTTTAAACAAACTCCCCATATCAATATGCAATATTGATAGAACTTTGAATTCAAACTGAATTCAATTCATTGCAATATTCATCATGAATACTTGCAACACGTCATTATGAACTCGTGCATAGACTTATGCATATCATGTCATCAACATACTTCTCCCCCTTTGTCATCAACAAAAAGGAGAAGTATAACTATTCTTTGTGTTTGTAATATAAGTTCAACTTATTGCATGAAAAACATAATATTAAGTTTTATCATCATGCAGTTTTGAAGCTAGAAAATTTAGCAAGTAATGCATCATGCTTAGGACATTCAAGCTATCAAGTTTTAGATATGCAAGTTTTACAGCATACAAGATAGCACTTTTGGTAATGTTCAAGATAGCAAGTTCTACATCATGCAAGCTAGCAATATTGAGATGTTCAAGAAAGCAACTCTTGCTTCTTGAAATATGCAAATTTGTCAAGTTTTGCTAGATGTGCAAGTTAGCATTTTTGCCTCTTAAGATAGGCAAGATAGCACATTTGCTTCTTTTGAGATAGCAACTTTTTGCTTCTCTTTAGACTACAAGCTAGCAATTTTTACGATATGTAAGTATTGGGTCTAGCCCATATGTGGGCTTGGACAAATTGGGCCTATTGAGCCCAAATCACTAATTAAGGTGAAGTAAGGCAAATTAGGGCATGCAGAAAAATGCAGAGCAGCGTGCAGCGTACGTGCACAGTGAACAGCGACGACGTGCAGAGAGAAAAGAGGAGAGAGAAATAGAGAGAGAAAGTAAGGTTTCTGAGTTTTCTGCTTGACGATCGGTGGCCAAACGTTGTCAGTTTCGGCCCAAATTTTATGTGGAGAATCCTTGCAGTAAACTCTACAATCCTAACGGTGTTGATCTACAGTTTACCCTCTCTAAGGTACTTTCCTGTGGTATCCACTTTGTGAGACCTAGAAAATCTCTTTGGAGAAGATCCATCTATGTGATGAAGATATGCTATTCTTGAGCCAAGATCTATGTTCTTGATGTCATTCTGATCCTCTAGTTATTCTAGAGAAGACCTACTGTAAACCTGTTATCATCATTATTGATAGTGGAAGTTTGAGGTGGACTACGGTCCCGTAGTTTTTCCCACATTGGGTTTTCCACGTTAAAAAGATTTGGTCTCATTGTGTGATTGATTTATTGCTCTATTGTTTATGCTGTGCTGATTGATATTTTCATTTGGATATCAAGTTGGTATTTTGATGAGGAACCTATTTTGATACACAAAGAGGGAAAGAATTATTCCGCATTAACAGGTTTCTTCCCAACAAGTGGTATCAGAGCATCAGGTTGTTTGGTGCTAGTTTTCTTGTGTGATTGAAATGGAGCAGTCAGATGGTATGATTAAATTGAACTCATCAAATTATTCCACTTGGAGGCGTCTGATGGAAGATTTGCTCTATTGCAAAGATTTGTATAAGCTTATCAAGGTTAAAGATAAACCTTCTATTATGGACGATGAAGAATGGGAAGTTCAACATAGAAAAGCTATTGCCTATATTAGAAGATGGATGGATATAAACTTGCATGAGCATATTTCAGATGAAACCAGAGCTGATGTTGTTTGGCAAAGGTTAGAAAATCTTTTTGCGAAAAAGACAGTGGGAAATAGAATTTCTCTCCTCAGAAGGCTTGTAAATTTGAAGTATAAAGATGGTGGTAACATTATTGAGCACATAAGCCTATTTCAGAGTCTTGCAAACAAGTTGGTTGCTATGAAAATGAATATAGATGATGAGATGCAGGGATTATTACTTCTCAGCTCTTTACCAGAAAGTTGGGAGACGTATGTGGTGACTATTTGTAACTCCACGCCAGAGGGGACTCTAACCATAGATATGGTTAAAGACAGTTTGCTAAATGAAGATGCAAGAAGGAAAGAACAGGGTGAATCTTCTTCTGGTGCATTTGTTACTGAAAAACAAGAAAGACGTGGAAGAAGTCATAGCAGAAATCCATATGGTTATAGAGGAAGATCCAAGTCTAGAAGAGATATCAAATGTTTTCACTGTAACAGACCAGGTCACATGAAGAAAGAGTGTAGGTTTTGGAAGCGAGAACAGAATGAAATGAAGAAAAATGAGAAAGAGACCAATACAGTTGCTGCTGAAGGTAATATCACTATTGTCTGTGATGAAGGTTGTGTTAGCCTTGTAGCTCAGGACAGTAATTGGGTAATTGACTCTGGTGCTTCATTTCATGTTACTTCTCATGGTGATTTCTTTAGATCTTACACTGCTGGTGATTTTGGTAATGTCAGAATGGGAAACAATGGTACATCTAAGATTGTGGGTATTGGAGATATTTGCTTGGAGACCAGTATTGGGAGCAAATTAATACTCAAAGATGTAAGGCATGTTCCAGATATTCGTCTTAACTTGATATCTACAGGTAGACTTGATGATGAGGGCTTTGCACATTATTTTAGTGAAAGTAAATGGAAACTCACTAAAGGTTCTCTAATTGTGGCAAAAGGAAAGAAGATTAACTCTTTTTATGTCATGGAAGCTAAGCTACACAAAGGAGAGATTAATGCAATTCGAAAAGGTGAAAGTATAGATCTTTGGCATAAGAGGCTTGGACATATCAGCGAGAAGGGACTTCAAACTCTTGCTAGAAAGCAGTTCTTACCAGAGTTGCAAGGTACATCTCTTAAATCTTGTGATCATTGCTTAGCTGGAAAAACACATAGAGTTGCATTTCAGACATATCCATCATCTAGAAGATCTGATGTTATTGATTTAGTTCATACTGATGTTTGTACTATGCAAACTAGAACTCTTGGAGGTGCTCTTTATTTTGTTACTTTTATTGATGACCATTCTAGAAAGGTTTGGGCTTTTGCTTTGAAATCTAAAGACCAGGTACTCGATGCTTTCAAGGAGTTTCATGTTCGTGTTGAAAGGGAAACTGGCAGAAAGCTAAAGTGTGTTCGATCAGATAATGGTGGCGAGTACAGGGGTCCTTTTGAGAATTATTGCAGGTTCCATGGTATCAGGCTTGAGAAAACAGTTCCTAAAACTCCTCAGCAGAACGGTGTGGCAGAAAGGATGAACAGAACCATTGAAGAAAGGATTAGGTGTATGCTTTCCCATGCCAAGTTACCAAAGTCATTTTGGGGGGAGGCTATGAGAACTACAGTTGATATGATAAATCTTTCTCCATCAGTTCCTCTGCAAGGTGATGTTCCAGAGAGAGTATGGAGAGGAAAAGATATATCTTATAATCATTTGAGAGTCTTTGGGTGTAAAGCATTTGTTCATATTCCCAAAGATGAGAGGTCCAAGCTTGATAATAAGGCAAAAGCATGTATCTTCTTGGGATATGGTCATGAAGAGTTTGGGTACAGATTATGGGATCCAGTGAACAAGAAGATTATTAGAAGCAGAGATGTTGTGTTTCTTGAAGACCAATTGTTTGATGATGGTGATAATGTTGAGAAGCCAGAAACCTCTGTTTATATTCCTTGGAGTTTGGGTCCAGTTCCTTCACCTGTAGTTCATGATGATCATGGGGGAGATGAACAAGAAGATAGTGGTGAGAATACCAGTGATGATACACCTACAGTTGATGATGCTGAACCAACTGAACAGGCACCTCCACCACCAGTTGAGATTCCATTAAGAAGATCCACTAGAGAGCGACAACCCTCTACCAGATATCCTCCACATGAGTATGTTATGCTTACTGACGGGGGAGAGCCAGAAACTTACCAAGAAGCTATTCTACATGAGAATAAGAATGAGTGGGTTAATGCCATGCAAGAAGAGATGAGATCCTTGCTTGAGAACCATACCTATGACTTGGTAAAGTTGCCTAAAGAGAAGAAAGCTCTCAAGAATAAGTGGGTTTACAAATTGAAGACTGAAAGCAATAGCTCACAACAGAGATACAAGGCACGACTAGTTGTGAAAGGATTCAGTCAGAAGAAAGGTATTGACTTTGAAGAAATATTTTCTCCGGTTGTGAAAATGTCCTCTATCCGAGTTGTTCTTGGTTTGGCTGCCCGCTTGAATTTAGAAGTTGAGCAACTTGATGTAAAAACAGCATTTCTTCATGGTGACTTAGAAGAAGAAATTTACATGGAGCAACCAGAAGGTTTCAAAGTCAAGGGAAAAGAAAATCTGGTATGTAAGCTTAGGAAAAGCTTATATGGACTCAAACAGGCACCTAGACAGTGGTACAAGAAGTTTGATTCCTTTATGATGAGCCAAGGGTATGATAGAACCACATTTGATCATTGTGTGTTTATGAAGAAATTTTCAGATGATGATTTTATTATTTTACTGCTATATGTTGATGATATGTTGATTGTTGGCCATGATGTTGAAAAAATTGAAAAGCTGAAAAGAGAGCTAAGTAAGTCTTTTGCGATGAAAGACTTGGGATCGGTGAGACAAATACTTGGCATGAAGATTCTTCGTGATAGGAAGAAAAGGAAGATTTGGCTATCTCAGGAGACTTACATTGAAAAGGTTCTTGAAAGATTCAACATGAGTAAAGCCAAAGCAGTTTGTTCTCCACTTGCAGGTCATTTCAAGCTGAGTTCAAAACAATGTCCTACAAGTGAGAAAGAAAAAGAAGAAATATCCAGAGTGCCTTACTCATCTGCAGTAGGCAGTTTGATGTATGCTATGGTTTGTACTAGGCCAGATATAGCTCATGCAGTTGGAGTTGTTAGCCGATTTCTCTCAAATCCTGGAAAGGAACATTGGGCAGCAGTGAAATGGATATTAAGATATCTAAGAGGTACTTCCAGGTTGTGTTTATGTTTTGGCAGTGATGAACCTGTGTTAGAAGGGTACACAGATGCAGACATGGCAGGTGATACTGATTCCAGGAAGTCCACTTCGGGATTCTTGATGACATTTGCAGGAGGAGCAGTCTCTTGGCAGTCTAAGTTACAGAAGTGTGTTGCTCTATCAACCACAGAAGCAAAATACATAGCAGTTACTGAAGCCTGTAAGGAAACTTTATGGATGAAAAAGTTTCTACAGGAATTGGGCTTGAAACAGGAAGTATATACTGTTTACTGTGACAGTCAGAGCGCCATTCACCTCTCCAAGAATTCAACATACCATTCTAGATCCAAGCATATTGATGTGAGATATCACTGGATTCGTGATGTGCTTGAGATGAAAGAATTACAGTTGGAAAAAGTACATACCAGTGAGAATGGTTCAGATATGTTGACAAAGTCTTTGCCTAAGGAGAAGCTTGAAGCATGTAGGCGAAGAGCGGGCTTGGTACAGCCCACCATATGAGCTGGAGGGGGAGAATTGTTGGGTCCAGCCCATATGTGGGCTTGGACAAATTGGGCCTATTGAGCCCAAATCACTAATTAAGGTGAAGTAAGGCAAATTAGGGCATGCAGAAAAATGCAGAGCAGCGTGCAGCGTACGTGCACAGTGAACAGCGACGACGTGTAGAGAGAAAAGAGGAGAGAGAAATAGAGAGAGAAAGTAAGGTTTCTGAGTTTTCTGCTTGACGATCGGTGGCCAAACGTTGTCAGTTTCGGCCCAAATTTTATGTGGAGAATCCTTGCAGTAAACTCTACAATCCTAACGGTGTTGATCTACAGTTTACCCTCTCTAAGGTACTTTCCTGCGGTATCCACTTTGTGAGACCTAGAAAATCTCTTTGGAGAAGATCCATCTATGTGATGAAGATATGCTATTCTTGAGCCAAGATCTATGTTCTTGATGTCATTCTGATCCTCTAGTTATTCTAGAGAAGACCTACTGTAAACCTGTTATCATCATTATTGATAGTGGAAGTTTGAGGTGGACTACGGTCCCGTGGTTTTTCCCACATTGGGTTTTCCACGTTAAAAAGATTTGGTTTCACTGTGTGATTGATTTATTGCTCTATTGTTTATGCTGTGCTGATTGATATTTTCATTTGGATATCAAGTTGGTATTTTGATGAGGAACCTATTTTGATACACAAAGAGGGAAAGAATTATTCCGCATTAACAGGTTTCTTCCCAATAGTAAGTTTCACAATATACAAGCTAGCAAACATTTCGAAAGCAAATGCAAGATAACTTTCTTGTGTAAGCTCATAATTCTTGCTTCCTATTGCAATGTGCAAGTTGCAAGTTTTGCTTCTTGAGATAGGCAAGATAGCACTTTTGCAATTTTTGTTTCTTAAGATAGGCAAGCTTGTGATGTTCAAAATAACAAGCTCTTTCTTCTAGAAGTGCCATTTTTACTTTCTTTGCAAAGTGTAAGCTAGCAAAATGTTTGAAAAAGTGATCAAGTTTTGCAACATACAAGCTAGCAAAAATGCCAAACTAGCAAGAGATAATATTTTACATGAGGCAAGCAAACAATTTGGCAAATGTTACATTTGCATCTTCTCTTTTGAGAAGTGCAATTTTTGCTTTCATCTTGAATTGTGCAAGCTAGTTAGTTTGCCTCTTTTCATGATGTCCACGCTAGAAATTCTTGCTCCCCCTTTGTCATTGTCAAAAAAAAAAGGGAAGACCCTTATATCAATTTTCATATTATGACAAAGGTAAGTATCATTCTTATTTGTGCATCATTATATATTCAAATTAAAACATACACAATTTCAATAACCTTATTTTTCATGCACGATACCGAAAAATAAATCAATCATCATTAATAAGCATATCATACATGATACTCAAACATTAAAATTTTCAAGCATTTATCAATATGTTGATCATGATACCAAACATTCATCATTTAAAGCATTCATGATATACATCATATGCAATAAATACATCATGTACATCATTATCATAAGTATTGCATACATCATTTTAACTTTATGAATATTTCATCATTGCATGCATCATACAAAAACATTTGAAGCCATGCAAGCCATAAATACAAAGAAATCATGTCATGAAGGATAAAATCATTTGAATACCAAAAGACATGATTCATATAGTAAATATCTTCTTTAAATAAAATATCAAGAAAAATCATAGGAGTACAAAGAAGAGATCTTGTTTGAAAAGAAAAATCAAGTAATAACTCCAAGAACTCACAAGGAAAAATCATGATTCATTTAGAAAATCTCCTCTCAAGAGAATATCAAGTAAAATCGTAGAAGATCGATTAATGAGAAATTTTGATTTATAATAAAATCTCATGTATCGAATGTCGAGAAATCAAAATGATGATTTATATAAAAAAAATATCACAAGTTATATTCAAGAGAAAAATCATCATTCATTTTCAAGTTATTCAATTTGTCACATCAATATTTCTTAGATATGCATGATACCAAAACATGGTTTTAAATCTTTAACATATAACATGCATAAATTGAAAGGAGAAGGGAAGAATTCAAACGTACAAAGATTTCAACCATCTCATAAACAAATGTAAGACCAAGTCATGAATCCAAAATTCCATGAATCAAAATGATCATCAAAGGTAATCTCATGTTATTCCAAGAAATCAATATCATGATTTTGATAAAACTCATTTCAAATTTAAATCATCAAAATCATCAAAATATCAACATTACTTTCAAGAGATTCAAAATGGTATACATAGATTTATCATAATAAACATCAAGATCAATAGGATAGAGAAAAATAATTTTTCAAGGAAAAAATATTTTCCTCTTTTTAGTTGTTTCAATTCATATGATTTTATTTCACTTATACCAAATAAAAATATGTATAATGTTTAAAACCGAAAGTGTAAGATTTATTACAACAAAGATTAATAAGGCACTTTCATTATAGTAAAAATCAATAATCCATAAATCACAAGATTCATATGCATAATTTTGAAATTTATTAAGCATGATCATTATGCATGACACTAAAACATGGTTTCAAAATGTTTAATATTTTCATTACATCATTATGCAATGGTTTCATTGAACATAATTTTGAATGATTCTTATAGATAACTAAAACTTCTTTAGTTTTAATTTATGTGATTGACTTTATATTAGCATGCTCAAGTTTTGTTCTTATGTCAAAAACGTACATCATGTTTGAAAACCAAAGACAAGGTTTAAAAAAAAATATCATCAAGCCTTCCATATAAAAACCATGCATCATCATTGAAAGTTAATATGGAAATCATCAAAATGCACATTCTTGCTTCTCAAGCACATATATATGATTATTTAAATCTAACATTTTATTCTATTAACATAAAACATACAATTTTCAAGAAAAATAATTATTCAAAAGAAAAGAGAAAATGCATCATGGAAAACATCAAGTAATTTCAAAATAATTCAAGAGAGTTGAGTTACTTACCTTGTAGTCGAAGCCCGTCAAAGCCCAATTCTCCGTTTCACCTTTGGAAGTTCTTGATTCATCCTTGGTTTCCTCTTCTTTGGCATCTCCCTTCGTTCAAGTTCATTGTTTATTTTAGATTTTTGTTTAGTAAACTTATTAATATTTAGTATTAGAAGTTCAAGTTCATCATTGTTCTCATCACTTGAGTCATTGCTCAAGTGGTATTCATTTGTCCGGGATTCCAAATCCTTCCTGTTCTTTGGAAGGTGGTTCAAGTGTTCATCGTGTTCATCCTGTGCATTGCACACCATTTCATATGTCATCAACAAACCAATTAGTTCTTCAAGTGGAAAAATATTTAAATCTTTTGTTTCTTGTATTGCGATTATTTTAGAGTCCCACCTTTTTGGAAGGGATCTTAAGATATTGCTTACGAGATCAAAATTCGAAAAGGATTTACCAAGAACTCTTAGATTATTGACAACATCCGTGAAATGGGTGTACATGTCGCCTATAGTCTCGCTTGGTTGCATTTGAAAAAGCTCAAAATCATGCAATAAAATATTAACTTTCGAGTCTTTGACTCTACTAGTTCCCTCGTGCGTGATTTCAAGTGTTCGCCAAATATCGAAAGCCGTTTCGCACGTAGAAATCCGATTGAACTCATTTTTGTCCAAAGCGCAAAATAAGGCATTCATAGCCTTTGCGTTTAAAGAAAAATATTTCTTCTCCAAATCCGACCATTCGTTCATCGGTTTAGAGGGAAGTTGAAAACCATTTTCAACGATATTCCATAAATTCAAATTCATAGAAATCAAGAAAACTCTCATTCGAGTTTTCCAATAAGTGTAGTCCAATCCGTTAAACAACGGTGGACGAACAATCGATAAGCCCTCTTGAAAGCCATGAAGAGTCATTTCTCTCAGGTGTAAATCCGAAATGAGAAATACCGGGCTTTGATACCAATTGTTAGGATCGGAGCGGCACTAAGAGGGGGGGGTGAATTAGTGCAGCGGTAAAGTGTGATAAACTTTTGACGATTTAAATACTTTCGGAAACTTCGTACGATAAAAGTAACGTTTTCATTTGAAACCGTTTCGATTGCGTTTTAACTTGAAGAGATAAGTAAGACGGAGACAAAGAAGTAGAGCATTAAAGTGCAAATGGTTTTCAGTAATGTAAATGACAATAAGTAAATGCAAACCAGAGATCACGTCGATTTTATAATGGTTTGGTCAAATGACCTACATCCACTTGCGAGGCCCCTCTTCGATGAGGCTCCCACCTTCCACTAGCAAATCTCTTGAAAGGGAAGGGTAAATACCCCTCTTACAACTTTTACAAGCGGTTCACTCTCTTACAGATTTTCAGCAAGAAAGAAGGAGGTGAACACTAGCAAATTGAAAACAAGACTAGCAAAGACTCTTCTAAGACTTTTCTCTCAATCACTTGCTGCTCAAAAAGTTGTATTCTCAGCTGAGACTTGAGGGGTATTTATAGGCCTCAAGAGGATTCAAATTTGGGCTCCAAAAATTTGAATTCTCTTATGTTCCCGATGTTGGCGGTGCCACCGCCCAGCCAAGCGGTGCCACCGCCCAGCGCTCGGGTGTTGGACGGTGCAACCGCCTAGCCCAGGAGGTGTCACCGCCCAGCTCTCGGGTGCTGGGCGGTGCCACCGCCTAGGCTAATTCAGCTCACTGGTTGGGCTCCAAACTTGGCCCAAACCAGTCCGAACTCGGGCCCAATTGGCCCCTACTTGGGTTATAGGATTAATACCTAATCCTAATCCTAATTAACATGCTAACTATGAATTTAAAGACATTTTCTAAGCTATTACAAAGTCCGTAAGTCAAGACTTCTTTCAACGAGCTTTCAGCGAATTTCCGGCGGTCTTCCGATAAACTCTCGGAAACCATTCTGCGGACTCCCGGCAAGCTCCTAGACTTCACGATTTGATCTTGGCGAGTTTCGATGAACTTCTTTGGCAAGTTCCTATATTTCTCGGCGAGCTCCGCGAACTTCCAACGAACCTTCCGGCGAGCTTCCGAAAAACCCTTCGGCAGGCTCCCTACTCATTCTTGGCTAGTTCCGGCAGCATTCCCGACGAACCTTCGGACTTCCGTCGAACTCTCGAACTCGCAATGAATCCTTCGTGCTTGACTCCGACACTTTGTTTTGCTTTATATCTTCGTCGTTATCGTAGTTAATCCTGCACACACAAGCAAAAACTCTACTCCGATCTAGATAATTATTATAAAGCGAATTGACATTCTGTTGCCCGGCACGTCATTGGTTGGCACTTCGTCCGATTCTTCGGCGCATCGTCCTCTCTTGCGGCTTGTAGCCCAATCGGCGGTTGACCTCCGCAACGCTGATATCCTTGGCGCAATTCTGCTCTTGGCCCGATGCCCGACGTCCGAAGCCTTTTGCCATCCAATATCCTAACGTGATCTCCACCGGCGCAACGTCAATTCCTCCTGCCTTAATTGTCTAATCCTGATCGAGTAGACCTGCATCACTCAATATGCAATTAAACAAAAACATAATTATTAATTGGTTTCATCATCAAAATACGAGATTCAATAGTAATATAAGTATCTATTTTAAAATTGATAAAAGAGCCAAAATATGAATCTGAGAAATTATTCATAAGATTTAGGGGATTTGTTCAAAAAGAAAAAAAAATCTGAGGACCTATATGTAAACCGTGAGGACCTAATCGTAAATATAATAATATAAGGACTAAACTGCAAAATACACAAAAATACAAATCCCACCGTTTAATCCTCTCTGCCTTCGTTCATAAGGAACCAGAGAAGGCAGCTGCGTGGAAGAACAGGAGAAAGAAAGAAAGAAGAAGAGAAGAAAAAGGGGGAAGAAGAAGAAGAAAAAATTTGGGGCTTGGAGGTTTCTTGCTCAAATCTTCTCATTTAGGGTCATAATTCTCAAAGGCAAGTGTTCTAATCCCATCCTACAGAATTATTAGTCTTTGATCTCATATTTATTCTGAATTATTCGAAAGATTTCAACCTAGAACCTGATATATCTCTTGTTAGATACAAAAATCATGGATCTGAATTTTTTCGGTAAACTAACCCCTATACATTGTTTCAGCCATAATTTTTAGCACCAAACATGGATTTAGGCAGGACCTTGTTTATTTGAAAGTAGACTCTCATACCTTCCTTTTGACACTGATTTTGAAAATTTTGGATGCCGAATACTTACCCAAACATCTGTTTCAATTGAGCCTATGGATGCTAAAAAACAGGGATCAAAATTTCTGACCTTTCGATACTAAAATGCCTATAAGTCCCTGTTAGAAATTTTGATTTTACCAAACTAATTTAATTTGAAACTAGACTTGTAAACCTTTCTTTTGATATATAGGTTGAAAATTTCGGAACTCAAATGCCTATTCTACTATCTATTGATTCCACCTTATGGATTATAAAAAACAGTGATTTAGTTTTTTTGACCTTCGGTCACTAAATCAATGGTAACTCCTTGTTGGAAACCTTGATTCGTATGAAACTTATTTCATCAGAAAATAGATTGATATATCTTTCAATAGTAGCTTTCTTAAGGGTATTGGAGCATAATTGATAATCTGAAGTATTTGTTCAATGTGCCTCTTGAATCTTGACAGAAATCAAGCTTTGGTCGATTTCACGTATTTTGTTTAATTCGTTTGGAAATAGATTCCATTCAGTCCCCTTCGCTCAATTGAGGCTTATGTTAGTGCTTGAATTCTGGTTTGCTCTTGCCTATAAATTATTTACATTCTTGAAATATTTTTGTGTAACATTTATGCTATATCGCATTGACACATATAGGCACATGTATATCCAATTGTTCTGCATTTTCTTTCGATATGTGCCTATTCTAGTTTCATTCCTTTGGATATTGAATTCATCTAACCTTCTTATTTGAATTGAGCTAAATATGATTGCTTGGAATCCTGGTATACTCTTGCTTTCATTTCATTCCAAATCTGAATACATTTGTGAGAGATTGTTGCTTGCATCGTATTGACTCATAAAGGCACTTGTACGTTTTGTTGTTCCACGTGTGCTTCTGATATATGCTATTTATTGTTCATACTGCCCTTTTGTACTATGGTGTTGTGGGATAATGTGAACCTTTGCTAGAAATGGTAAAGGGAGTTATGCATAGAGCCTACGATGCTCTGCCGGCCCCCTTTGACTTCACCTAGACGTGGGTGGATGGAGCTCTCAGACGTGGGAGACTTCTGTCTGGTGGTCATTCAGAAATGGATGAATCACATTCTGTCTGTGGTCCCACTACACCTTCTGTATGTTTAATATGATATCCAGAGCTTTAGTTATGTGTTTCTGTACATGCTTTGGATATGAATGATATGAATGCAACGTCAAAGACGACGTTTGAGCTTCTGTTTGGTATTTGTTATTGATATGCTCCGAAATGTTCCATACGCCGTTGATTTGCTTCGAAACATTTCATACGCCACTAATAAGCTCTGAAACATTTCATTTGTTATTTATATGCTCCGAAATGTTTCATTCATCGTTGATATGCTTTGAAATGTTCCATACGCTGTTGATATGCTCCGGAACAGTTCATACACCTTTGATAAGCTCCGAAATGTTTCATTCATTGTTGATATGCTTCGAAATGTTCCATATGCTGTTGATATGCTCCGGAACATTTCATACGCCATTGATAAGCTCCGAAATGTTTCATTCATTGTTGATATGCTTTGAAATGTTCCATACGCCATTGATATGCTCCGGAACATTTCATACGACATTGATAAGCTTCGAAATGTTTCATTTGTTATTGATATGCTCTGAAACGTTTCATTCTCTGTTGATATGCTCCAATTACTCTATGCTCCATCTGTTATGAACCAAATATGTTTGATTAAAATGTCATTTGTGATTTTGCATCTAATGATATTATGTCTATGAATTCTTATATTCTGCCTTTCATTTTGAAACGTTATCTCTTTGGAAATTGTCCTCTTTTGATATGGATATGTTAGTCACTTGCTGAGCTTTATATGCTCACCCCGTTGTTGCATAAATTTTTCAGGATAGCTTATCGCTTGCTTAAATGTTAAGATTGGGCTGAGGCAGTGGAAAGCTAAAAGATTTTGGGCAGATCTTTATTAGTATATATGTTTTTGTTGCATAAGCACACGCTGCATCTAATGAAATGTTGACGATGAATCTAAACTTGTGGATTTTGTATAAGTTTAAAGGACCTCTCATGTTTAAGATTCTGGAATGTTAAGTTTAATTCGTGTAACGATATGAACTTATGGTAAACGTTGGTTTTATGATTGTACAAACTCCCACACTTGTGAATTTATGTTGTGGTTATTTTTTTGGTGAGTTGGGTTCAGATTCTATGAATCATCGAGCGATGTGTTATTTGTTTATGAACTGCACAGGGTTTATAAATTTATGAATTTATGTTGCGGTTATTATTTTGGTGAGTTGGGTTCAGATTTTATGAATCATCGAGCGTTGTGTTGTATGTTTATGAACTATACAGGATTTATAAATTTATAAATTATAGAGGTAAAATTTTGATCTGATTGTTTTCTTAGTGACCTCAAATGTTAGTTTGGATCCTGGATTGATTTGTTTTCTTGAATTTTAATATTATCAATATTTTGAGTGGGTGTCAGAGTTTGTATCTGAGCATGGTTTGAGGATCACTGGAATATTTGATATGTTGACGTGCAAAATATATTGAGGTCTAATGAACTATAGTGATTGGTGGAAATTTTTTTGATGCATTTTAGGAATTTAGGATGATAAGGACATTTGGGTCCTCCTATTTCATTTGTTTCTGATTAATTTAGGTGGATGAAAGGGTTGATTAAGGATACTAAATCAGAGTAGCGCAATGAAAGCATGGTGAACCTAATTTCATTGGTGGTAGAAAAACGAATGATGCAAACAGAGAAGATATTTGATATACAAAATTGTTCTGATGATCGAAAGATTTCTTTTGCCACCTTATATTGGAAGTAGAGGCTGATTATTAATGGCAACAATGAAAAGAATTTTTAGAGATTAGTGGCAAGAATGATAAGGACAAGTTTACCAATAAAAATATGATTGGAAATGAATCAGAAAGTAATAACAAGAGGGTCAAGACATTTGGATTTGAAATGGGAAGTCACCACAAAAGACTTAATCATGTGTGAATTACAAGTTAAATTATGAAACAAATTTGTGTTTTCGAGTGACTGGAGTCTATTTTGCTTGTAAAAAGTTGGATCATAAAATAAAAGACTGCCCCTTGAACAAGAAGAAAGAGTCACTGCCTCATAAATCATCAGCCCATATCAGAGTATATGCTATTACTGAATATGATTCTAAAACTTCAGAATTAGTGATCGAAGGTATTATTCATGTTTATGAAAGAATGCAAATATTTGTTTGACCATGGGTCCCATCTGTGATTTGATTCATAATATTTTGCTTATCACTTGGGCATTCAACCTAGACCACTGCATTATGTGATATATGTAAATACAATCATTGGAGATTCTTTGATAACGAACTTGAATCTGGTCCTCTTATTTGATTATTATTAGAGAACTTGAACTTTTTGCTTATTTAGTTCTCCTAGAGATTTGGAGTTTTGATATTATACTTGGTATGGATTGGCTATCTTTTTATCATACCAGTATAAATTGTTATATAACAAATGATCACTTTTCGCATATTTGATCAGCCGATCTTTTATTTTGAGAGTATTGGACATGATTTATCTCCTTGCCTAATGTATCCCAAGATGACTTACTTGGATTACCTCTAAACGTGATTTTGCTTTTGATTTGGTCCTTGGGACAATCCCAATATCTAAGCCTCTCTACATAATGGCATAATTTCAGTAAGTGGAATTGGAAAAGTATCTACAAGGACTATTAAATAAAGATTTTATTTGGCTTAATATTTCATCATGGGGTGCTCCGGTGTTTAGTTAAAAAGATGGATGAAACATTGAGGCTTTGTATTGATTATAGATAGTTGAATTAGGTGACCATCAAAAAATAAGTATCCCATACCCAGAATTGATGATTTGTTTGATCAACTGCAGGGTGTACAAGTATTCTCTAAGATTGACCTGAGGTTAGGTTACTATCAATTAAAGATCAAGGAGGAGGATATTCCAAAAATAGCTTTCAGAACAAGATATGGTCACTATGAATTCTTGGTGATGCTTTTTGGTTTGACTGATGCTCCTGCAGCTTTTATGGGACTAATGAATAGGATATTTCAACCGCTCTTGGATGGCTATGTAATTGTATTTATTGATGACATATTAGTGTATTCAAGGAGTAATCAGGAGCATGAGGAACACTTGAGAAATGTATTATCTATACTAAGAGAAAAGAAGTTGTTTGCAAAGTTCAATAAATGTGAATTGTGGTTGAATGAAGTTGCTTTCTTAGGCCATGTGATTTTAGGGAAGGGTATATCTGTTGATCCAAAGAAAATAGAAGCTATAGTTGAATGGGAAGTACCAACAAATGTAACATAAATTAGAAGCTTCTTGGGCATGGCAGGTTATTACAGGAGATTTGTGGAGGGATTTTCTCGAATCGCTCAACTTCTCACCAAACTCACTAAAAAGAATGTGAAATTTGTATCGGGTGATGATTGTGAGCAAAGTTTTGACTAGTGCTCCTATTCTCACAATTCCAAGTGGTAGTGAGGGATTTGTAGTTTTATACTGATGCTTCAAGAAAGGGCCTCGAATGTGTTTTAATGTAGGAAGGGTGAGTGATTGCTTATGCTTCTAGACAGCTAAAAGGTTATGAACTAAATTATCCAACTCATGATTTGGAATTGGCAGCAATTTTTTTTTGCTCTAAAGATTTGGAGAGATTATTTATATGGTCGGCAATTTGAAATTTTGACTGATCACAAGAGTTTGAAATATATTTTCACTCAGAAAAACTTAAACATGAGGCAGCGAAGATGGATAGAACTTCTAAAGGATTATGATTGTGTCATCCGTTATCACCCGAGCAAAGCCAATGTGGTAGCTGATGCTCTTAGAAGAAAATCTACATGTTTTATGACTAGTCTGGTCATGAAGCAAAGAAAGTTATTAGAAGAAAATTTTGATTTGAATGCTATGAGGAAAGAGCAAGACTCAATGATATTGATGGCCTCCATTCAGGTGCAATATGATCTTATTCAATAAATTAAGGAAGGACAATTACGAAATCCACGTTTAATCTACTTGAGGAATGAAGTAGAAAAAGAATTGAAGCCAAAATTTTAAGTTTCAAAGGATAGCCTATTGAGATTTGGGGATAGAGTATGTGTACCTAATGAATCAGATATCAAGAACCAAATCCTAAAGGAAAGTTAAGCCCAAGATTGGGTTGGTTATGTCGCTTATAGGATTGCCTTTCCACTATCGTTGTGCCATATCCATAATATATTTCATGTTTCGACGATTAGAAAGTATATACCTGGTCCTTCTCATATCATTAAGTATGAGCTGATGAAGATCGATAAAGATTTATCTTATGAGGAAGAGCCCACTCAGATTGTTGATAAGAAGGAAAAGATCCTAAGGAATCGGGTCATCCCTCTAGTTCAAATAATTTGGAGACATCATTCTGGAGAGAAAACAACTTGGGAGCTAGAGGAGGAAATGAAAAAGTTTTATCCCCATCTTTTCATCGATAGAGGTATGATAAATTTAGAGGACTAAATTTTTCTTTTAAGGGGGGGGAGTGTGTAACATCTCTCATTTCTGAATTTTCGTATAACTTTGTAGTTGTAATATAAGTATCTATTTTAAATTTGATAAAAGAGCCAAAATATGAATCTGAGAAATTATTCATAAGATTTAGGGGATTTGTTCAAAAAGAAAAAAAAAATCTGAGGACCTATATGTAAACCGTGAGGACCTAATCGTAAATATAATAATACAAGGACTAAACTGCAAAATACACAAAAATACAAATCTCATCGTTTAATCCTCTCTACCTTTGTTCATTAGGAACCAGAGAAGGCAACTGCGTGGAAGAACAGGAGAAAGAAAGAAAGAAGAAGAAGAAAAAATTTGGGGCTTTGAGGTTTCTTGCTCAAATCTTCTCATTTAGGGTCATAATTCTCAAAGGCAAATGTTCTAATCCCATCCTATAGAATTAGTAGTCTTTGATCTCATATTTATTCTGAATTATTCGAAAGATTTCAGCCTAGAACCTGATATTTCTCTTGTTAGATACAAAAATCATGGATCTGAAATTTTTCGGTAAACTAACCCCTATACATTGTTTCAGCCATAATTTTTAGCACCAAAAACTTACCAAAAAAAAATTTTTAGTACCAAATATAGATTTAGGCAGGACCTTATTTATTTGAAAGTAGACTCTTATACCTTCCTTTTGACACTGATTTTGAAAATTTTGGACTCCGAATACTTACCCAAACGTCTGTTTCAATTGAGCCTATGGATGCTGCAAAACAGGGATCAAAATTTCTGACCTTTCGAAACTAAAATGCCTATAAGTCCCTTTTGGAAATTTTTATTTGTACCAAACTGATTAATTTGAAACTAGACTTGTAAACCTTTCTTTTGATATATAGAATGAAAATTTTGGAACTCAAATGCCTATATTCTGGCTTGCATTTTGAAACTTTATCTCGTTGGAAATTGTCCTCTTTTGACATGGATATGTTAGTCACTTGCTGAGCTTTATATGCTCACCCCGTTGTTGTATAAATTTTTCAGTATAGCTTGTCGCTTGCTTAAATGTTAAGATTGGGTTGAGGCAGTGGAAAGCTAAAAGATTTTGGGCAGATTTTTATTCGTATATATGTTTTTGTTGCATAAGCACACGCTGCATCTAATGAAATGTTGACGATGAATCTAAACTTGTAGATTTTGTATAAGTTTAAAGGACCTCTCATGTTTAAGATTCTGGAATGTTAAGTTTAATTCGTGTAATGATATGAACTTATGGTAAACGTTGGTTTTATGATTGTACAAACTCCCACAATTATGAATTTATGTTGTGGTTATTATTTTGGTGAGTTGGGTTCAGATTCTATGAATCATCGAGCGATGTGTTATATGTTTATGAACTGCACAGGGTTTATAAATTTGTGAATTTATGTTGTGGTTATTATTTTGGTGAGTTGGGTTCAGATTTTATGAATCATCGAGCGATGTGTTGTATGTTTATTAACTACACAAGGTTTATAAATTTATAGATTATAGAGGTAAAATTTTGATCTGAATTTTTTCTTAGTGACCTCAAATGTTAGTTTGGATCCTGGATTGATTTGTTTTCTTGAATTTTAATATTATCGATATTTTGAGGGGCGTGACAACCCTGCTGTGTGGATCACCGCTAGAGAGGAGGACGCTTGACCTCCTTCATCCTCTCCTAAGGATATGTAAGGAAACAGGGATATACGATCTCCCTAGGTAACACAATCTACTCTATACGCAGTTTTAAGTTTCGCGGATTTTGCACACCAATTTTCGCACGACGACGAACATCTTTTTGGTAATCCGGGATTTTGTTTTCTTGTTCTTCCGCTGCACATGTGATGTCGCCCCCAAGATTCCCCAACAATGGTATCAGGGCCTGGTTGTTCGTGCGAATGATTGGTTTTGAACTACGTGTGTTGTGTTTAGGAAGAATTTTGACGTCAAAATCGTTGACGCAAAAACAAGGAAGGGCAGCAACAGTTGCTGCCCTCGATCTACGTGTGTGCAGCGCAGCCAAAGGCGGACAGCACAGGGGCTACGTCTACAACAGCCGACCGGCGGCCTGCTTGTAGCAGGCTTGCATCCGGCGGGACTGGCAGCCCGCGGGCAAAGGCGCCTGCGGTCGCTTCTCCCGCGGGGTGAGGCGTCGCAGGGCAGCGGCGCCTACCGCCGCTGCTCCCGCGGGCAAAACCCCCCCGCAGGGGCGGCCGCCCGTCGGGACAGCACCGCCTGCGGGCGATGCCCCGCGGGCAGAACCGCTCGTGGAGGCGGCGGTGCCCGTAGGGGCGCCAACCTGTAGGGGTAGCACCGCCGGCAGAACCACCCGTAGGGGGGCCCACCTGTAGCCGCAGCGCCGCCAGCGGGCGTGCCGCCTGCTAGCGAGGGCAGCGCCCCTCCCCTCGCCGCACAGGCCGCACCAACAGGGTGGCGGCGGCGGCGGTAGCAGCAAAGGGTAGTAGGGCATTAGGGTTTTCTGGGCAAAAGATAGTTTTGCCCCTCGGAATTTGAGAAATTCTAGTTTCTGTCTTTTGTCCAAATTATGAAAATACCCTTAGCAATTGAGAAATTCCCTACATGTCCCTGATTTCAGAAAATATTAATTAATTAAAAGGTTTAGTTGATTATTATTATTTTTATTATCTAGTAGTCCTACATGATGATGATTATTTATACATGTTATGTATGATGTGTGGACGGATGATCATGGACCGTGTGATGTGTGTACTTGTGATTATTATTATTATGGTCTGTGAGCCTCCATTATATTTCTTGTTTATTGTTGGGCCTGCGTGCCTATGATTAAATTGTAATCACATGAGGAGGCACAGTTGGAGCGTGGATGCGATAGCGGTACCCACGAGACGGACGATCGTGATGCATGAAGATGCATCAAGATGTTGACGGAACCGACGAGGACGAGATGGACGATCACAGGGCATGAAGATGCACCGTTGCACATATAGATCTTGATGTAAATGATTAGGCCTACTGGCTCGGGCCTAATCATATTAGGTTGTGGTCCATGATCATCTGGTGTGATTGCTTATACACATACTAGATATGTATATATATTTGCGTGCGATGTAGATATATATTAAATATCTAGGGGAGGACCCATTTGGGTTTGATAGGGGACCTCTATAAATAGTAGGGATTCAGAGCCTCATGGGCTAGAGTCTTTGCTTGCCTTTTCTATTCTCCTCTCCCTCTCCACCTCAGAGCAAGCCTGGAGTTTTAAGGAGCATCGTCGCAACCCTTGTAACATCCCTCATTTCTGAATTTTCGTATAAGTTTCTAGTTGTAATATAAGTATCTATTTTAAATTTGATAAAAGAGCCAAAATATGAATCTAAGAAATTATTCATAAGATTTGGGGGATTTGTTCAAAAAGAAAAAAAAATCTGAGGACCTATATGTAAACCCTGAGAACCTAATCGTAAATATAATAATACAAAGACTCAACTGCAAAATACACAAAAATACAAATCCCACCGTTTAAGCCTCTCTACCTTCGTTCATAAGGAACTATAGAAGGCAGCTGCGTGGAAGAACAGGAGAAAGAAAGAAAGAAGAAGAGAAGAAAAAGGGGGAAGAAGAAGACGAAAAAATTTGGGGCTTTGAGGTTTCTTGCTCAAATCTTCTCATTTAGGGTCATAATTCTCAAAAACAAGTATTTTAATCCCATCCTACAGAATTATTGGTCTTTGATCTCATATTTATTCTGAATTATTCGAAAGATTTCAGCCTAGAACCTAATATTTCTCTTGTTAGATACAAAAATCATGGATCTGAAATTTTTCGGTAAACTGACCCCTATATATTGTTTCCGCCATAATTTTTAGCACCAAACATGGATTTAGGCAGGACCTTGTTTATTTGAAAGTAGACTCTTATACCTTCTTTTTAACACTGATTTTAAAAATTTTGGACTCCGAATACTTTCCCAAACGTCTGTTTCAATTGAGCCTATGGATGCTGCAAAACAGGGATCAAAATTTCTGACCTTTCGATACTAAAATGCCTATAAGTATCTGTTGGAAATTCTGATTTGTACCAAACTGATTTAATTTGAAACTAGACTTGTAAACCTTTCTTTTGATATATAGATTGAAAATTTTGGAACTCAAATGCCTATTCTTCTATCTATTGATTCCGCCTTATGGATTCTGTAAAACAGTGATTTAGTTTTTTTGACCTTCGGTCACTAAATCAATGGTAACTCCTTGTTGGAAACCTTGATTCGTATGAAACTTATTTCATCAGAAAATAGATTGATATATCTTTCAATAGTAGCTTTCTTAAGGGTATTGGAGTATAATTGATAATCTGAAGTATTTGTTCAATGTGCCTCTTAAATCTTTACAGAAATCGAGCTTTGGTCGATTTCGCGTATTCTGTTTCATTCGTTTGGAAATAGATTCCATTCAGTCCCCTTCGCTCAATTGAGGCTTATTTTAGTGCTTGATTTCTGGTTTGCTCTTGCCTATAAATTATTTACATTCTTGAAATATTTTTGTGTAACATTTATGCTATATCGCATTGACACATATAGGCACATGTATATCCCATTGTTCCGCATTTGCTTTCGATATGTGCCTATTCTAGTTTCATTCCTTTGGATATTGAATTCATCTAACCTTCTTATTTGAATTGAGCTAAATATGATTGCTTGGAATCCTGGTATACTCTTGCTTTCATTTCATTCCAAATCTGAATACATTTGTGAGAGATTGTTGCTTGCATCGTATTGACTCGTAAAGGCACATTTACGTTTTGTTGTTCCACGTGTGCTTCTGATATATGCTATTTATTGTTCATACTGCCCTTTTGTACTCTGGTGTTATGGGATAATGTGAACCTTTGCCAGAAATGGTAAAGGGAGTTATGCATAGAGCCTACGATGCTCTACCGGCCCCCTCTGACTTCACCTAGACGCGGGTGGATGGAGCTCCCAGACATGGGAGACTTCTGTCTTGTGGTCATTCAGAAATGGATGAATCACATTCTGTCTATGGTCCCACTACACCTTCTATATGTTTGATATGATATCCAGAGCTTTGGTTATGTGTTTCTGTACATGCTTTGGATAAGAATGATATGAATGCAACGTCAAAGACGACGTTTGAGCTTCTGTTTGGTATTTGTTATTGATATACTCCGAAATGTTCCATACGCCGTTGATATGCTCCGAAACATTTCATTTGTTATTTATATGCCCCGAAATGTTTCATTCATCGTCGATATGCTTCGAAATGTTCCATACGCCGTTGATATGCTCCGGAACATTTCATACGCCATTGATAAGCTCCGAAATGTTTCATTCATTGTTGATATGCTTCGAAATGTTCCATATGCTGTTGATATGCTCCG
Source organism: Musa acuminata AAA Group (assembly GCF_036884655.1). Taxonomy (NCBI): domain Eukaryota; kingdom Viridiplantae; phylum Streptophyta; class Magnoliopsida; order Zingiberales; family Musaceae; genus Musa; species Musa acuminata. The sequence continues at coordinate 24,629,532 of NC_088356.1, read as the reverse complement.
GAACATTTCATACACCATTGATAAGCTCCGAAATGTTTCATTTATTGTTGATATGCTTCGAAATGTTCCTTACGCCGTTGATATGCTCCGGAACATTTCATACGTCATTGATAAGCTCCAAATTGTTTCATTTGTTATTGATATGCTCCGAAACGTTTCATTCTTTGTTGATATGCTCCAATTACTCTATGCTCCATCTGTTATGAACCAAATATGTTTGATTAAAATGTCATTTGTGATTTTGCATCTAATGATATTACATCTATGAATTCTTATATTCTGCCTTGCATTTTGAAACTTTATCTCTTTGGAAATTGTCCTCTTTTGACATGGATATGTTAGTCACTTGCTGAGCTTTATATGCTCACCCCGTTGTTGTATAAATTTTTCAGGATAGCTTGTCGCATGCTTAAATGTTAAGATTGGGCTGAGGTAGTGGAAAGCTAAAAGATTTTGGGCAGATATTTATTAGTATATATGTTTTTGTTGCATAAGCACACGCTGCATCTAATGAAATGTTGACGATGAATCTAAACTTGTGGATTTTGTATAAGTTTAAAGGACCTCTCATGTTTAAGATTCTTGAATGTTAAGTTTAATTCGTGTAATGATATGAACTTATGGTAAACGTTGGTTTTATGATTGTACAAACTCCCACACTTGTGAATTTATGTTGTGGTTATTATTTTGGTGAGTTGGGTTCAGATTCTATGAATCATCGAGCGATGTGTTATATGTTTATAAACTGCACAAGGTTTATAAATTTGTGAATTTATGTTATGGTTATTATTTTGGTGAGTTGGGTTCAGATTTTATGAATCATCGAGCTATGTGTCGTATGTTTATGAACTACCCAGGGTTTATAAATTTATAGATTATAGAGGTAAAATTTTGATCTGAATGTTTTCTTAGTGACCTCAAATGTTAGTTTGGATCCTGGATTGATTTGTTTTCTTGAATTTTAATATTATCGATATTTTGAGGGGCATGTCAGAGTTGGTATCAGAGTATGATTTGAGGATCACTGAAATATTTGATATATTGACGTACAAAATATATTGAGGTCTAATGAACTATAGTGATTGGTGGAAATTTTTTTGATGCATTTTAGGAATTTAGGATGATGAGGACATTTGGGTCGTCCTATTTCATTTGTTTCTGATTAATTAAGGTGGATGAAAGGGTTGATCGAGGATACTAAATCAGAGTTGCGCAATGAAAGCATTGTGAACCTAATTTCATTGGTGGTAGAAAAACGAATGATGCAAACAGAGAAGATATTTGATATACAAAATTGTTCTGATGATTGAAAGATTTCTTTTGCCACCTTATATTGGAAGTAGAGGCTGATCATTAATGGCAACAATGAAAAGAATTTTTGGAGATCAGTGGCAAGAATGATAAGGACACGTTTACCAATAAAAATATGATTGGAAATGAATCAGAAAGTAATTGTTAGGACCTGAGCGACACTAAGAGGGGTGGGGGTGAATTAGTGCAACGGTAAAGTATGATAAACTTTCGACGATTTAAACACTTACGGAAACTTCATACGATAAAAGCAACGTTTTGTTTGAAACCGTTTCGATTGCGTTTTAACTTGAAGGCATATGTAAGAAGGAGATAAAGAAGTAGAGCATCAAAATGAAGATGGTTTGCAGTAATATAAATGACAATAAGATAAATGCAAACCAGAGATGACGGTAGTTTATAGTGGTTCGGTCAATCGTGACCTACATCCACTCCTCCGATTCCTCTTCCGTCGAGGCCACCGGCATCCACTAATGATCTTCCTTTACTAGGCAAAGATCAACCTCCTTTTTACACCCCTCTTACAACCTCTTACAAGTGGTTCACCCTTTTACAAAGATTTCAATGAAAAGAAAGGAGGTGAACACTCAAGCTATTGAAAACAAGACTTTTCCTAAAGCTTTTCTCAACTTCTAGCTTCTCCAAAAGGTTGTTATCTCAGCTGAGATTTGAGGGGTATTTATAGGCCTCAAGTGGATTCAAATTTGGGCTCCAAAATTTGAATTCTCTTTGGTTCCCGATGCTGGCGGTGCCACCGCCTAACAATGGCGGTGCCACCGCTTGTCAGTTTCTGACACTGACAGTGGACTGGCGGTGCCACCGCCCAGCCAAGCGGTGCCACCGCCCAGCTCTCGGGTGCTGGGCGGTGCCACTGCCTAGGCCAATTCAGCTCACTGGTTGGGCTCCAAACTTGGCCCAAACCAGTCCAAACTCGGGCCCAATTGGCCCCTACTTGGGTTATACGATTAACACCTAATCCTAACCCTAATTAACGTGCTAACTATGAATTTAAATATATTTTCTAAGCTATTATAAAGTCCGTAAGTCAAGACTTCTTCCGGCGAGCTTCCGGCGAACTTCCGACAGTCTTCCGATAAACTCTCGGAAACCATTCTGCGGACTCCCGACAAGCTCCTAGACTTCACGATTTGATCTTGGCGAGTTCCAACGAGCTTCTTCGGCAAGCTCCGATCTTTCTCGGTGAGCTCCGCGAACTTCCAACGAACCTTCCGGCAAGCTTCCGAAAAACCCTTCGGCAAGCTCCCTATTCATTCTCGGCTAGTTCCGGCAGCATTCCCGACGAACCTTCGGACTTCTGTCGAACTCTCAAACTCCCAATGAATCCTTCGCGCTTGACTCCGACACTTTGATTCGCTTTATGTCTTCATCATTATCGTAGTTAATCCTGCACACACAAACCAAAACTCAACTCCGATCTAGACAATTATTACAACGCGAATTGACATTCTGTTGCCCGGCACGTCATTGGTTGGCGCTTTGTCCGATTCTTCGGTGCATCGTCCTCTCTTGCGGCTTGTTGCCCAATCGGCGGTTGACCTCCACAACCCCGATATCCTTGGCGCAATTTCACTCTCCTTGGCCCGATGCCCGACTTCCGAAGCGTTCAGCCATCCAATATCCTGATGTGATCTCTTCCGGCGTAACGTCAATTCCTCCTACGTTAACTGTCTAATCCTGATCGAGTAGACTTGCATCACTCAAAATGTAGTTTAAATTATAAACACATATCAAGTGGTTTCATCATCAAAATACGAGATTCAACAGTAATAACAAGAGGGTTAAGACATTTGGATTTGAAATGGGAAGTCACCATAAAAGACTCAATCATGTGTGAATTACAAGTTAAATTATGAAACAAATTTATGTTTTCGGGTGACTGGAATCTATTTTGCTTGTAAAAAGTTGGATCATAAAATAAAAGACTGCCCCTTGAACAAGAAGAAAGAGTCACTACCTCATAAATCATCAGCCCATATCAGAGTATATGCTATTACTGAATATGATTCTAAAACTTCTGAATTAGTGATCGAAGGTATTATTCATGTTTATGAAAGAATGAAAATATTTGTTTGACCATGGGTCCCATCTGTGATTTGATTCGTAATATTTTGCTTATCACTTGGGCATTCAACCTAGACCACTGCATTATGTGATATATGTAAATACAATCATTGGAGATTCTTTGATAACGAACTTGAATCTGGTCCTCTTATTTGATTATTATTAGAGAACTTGAACTTTTTGCTGATTTAGTTCTCCTAGAGATTTGGAGTTTTGATATTATATTTTGTATGGATTGGGTATCTTTTTATTATACCAGTATAGATTGTTATATAACAAATGATCACTTTTCGCATATTTGATCAGCCGATCTTTTATTTTGAGAGTATTGGACATGATTTATCTCCTTGCCTAATGTATCCCAAGATGACTTAATTGGATTACCTCTAAACGTGATTTTGCTTTTGATTTGGTCCTTGGGACAATCCCAATATCTAAGCCTCTCTACATAATGACATCATTTGAGTAAGTGGAATTGGAAAAGTATCTACAAGGACTATTAAATAAAGATTTTATTTGGTTTAATATTTCATCATGGGGTGCTCCGGTGTTTAGTTAAAAAGATGGATGAAACATTGAGGCTTTGTATTGATTATAGACAGTTGAATCAGGTGACCATCAAAAAACAAGTATCCCATACCCAGAATTGATGATTTGTTTGATCAACTGCAGGGTGTACAAGTATTCTCTAAGATTGACCTGAGGTTAGGTTACTATCAGTTGAAGATCAAGGAGGAGGATATTCCAAAAATAGCTTTCAGAACTCGATATGGTCACTATGAATTCATGGTGATGCTTTTTGGTTTGACTAATGCCCCTGTAGCTTTTTTGAGACTAATGAATAGGATATTTCAACCGCTCTTGGATGGCTATATAATTGTATTTATTGATGACATATTGGTGTATTCAAGAAGTAATCAGGAGCATGAGGAACACTTGAGAAATGTATTATCTATACTAAGAGAAAAGAAGTTGTATGCAAAGTTCAATAAATGTGAATTGTGGTTGAATGAAGTTGCTTTCTTAGGCCATGTGATTTTAGGGAAGGGTATATCTGTTGATCCAAAGAAAATAGAAGCTTCTTGGGCATGGCAGGTTATTACAGGATTTTTGTGGAGGGATTTTCTCAAATCGCTCAACCTCTCACCAAACTCACTAAAAATAATGTGAAATTTGTGTGGGGTGATGATTGTGAGCAAAGTTTTGACTAGTGCTCCTATTCTCACTATTCCAAGTGGTAGTGAGGGATTTGTAGTTTTATACTGATGCTTCAAGAAAGGGCCTCGAATGTGTTTTAATGTAGGAAGGGAGAGTGATTGCTTATGCTTCTAGACAACTAAAAGGTTATGAACTGAATTATCCAACTCATGATTTGGAATTGGCAGCAATTTTTTTTTGCTCTAAAGATTTGGAGAGATTATTTATATAGTCGACAATTTAAAATTTTGACTGATCACAAGAGTTTGAAATATATTTTCACTCAGAAAAACTAAAACATGAGGCAGCGAAGATGGATAGAACTTCTAAAGGATTATGATTGTGTCATCCGTTATCACCCGAGCAAAGCCAATGTGGTAGCTGATGCTCTTAGTAGAAAATCTACATGTTTTATGACTAGTCTGGTCATGAAGCAAAGAAAGTTATTAGAAGAAAATTTTGATTTGAATGCTATGAGGAAAGAGCAAGACTCAATGATATTGATGGCCTCCATTCAGGTGCAATATGATCTTATTCAATAAATTAAGGAAGGACAATTACGAAATCCACGTTTAATCTACTTGAGGAATGAAGTAGAAAAAGAATTGAAGCCAAAATTTCATGTTTCAAAGGATAGCCTATTGAGATTTGGTGATAGAGTATGTGTACCTAATGATTAACTACTCCACATATCATGAATGTAAATGTGTCCGAGAGGAAACGAGATGAGATGAACAGTGCATACCTGTGGCATTGTAGGCTATGTCACATCCATGAAAGAAGGATTTAAAAGTTGCTAAATGATGGATATCTAGATCCTTTCGACTATGTGTCATATGCAACTTGTGAGCCTTGCATTCGTGGAAAACTGACCAACTCTCCATTTAGTGGAATTGGAGAGAGAGCCACTGAGTTGTTGGAACTCATACATAGTGATGTATGTGGACCCATGTCAACTCATGCCATTGGAGGTTACTCCTACTTCATTACATTTACTGATGATTTCTCAAGGTATGGATATGTGTACTTAATGAAGTACAAGTCCGAGGCCTTTGAGAAATTCAGAGAGTATAAGAATGAGGTGGAGAACCAGACTGGAAAGAGTATCAACACTCTTCGATCAGATCGAGGAGGTGAGTACTTAAGTACAGAGTTTACTCAGTTCCTCAAGGACCATGGGATATTATCCCAATGGACACCTCCTTATACACCTCAGCTCAATGGTGTCTCTGAAAGGAGAAATCATACGTTATTAGACATGGTACGTGTTGAATCTCGGATTTTGATGATGAAGTCAATTGTCATTTGTTGTCTAATCTATGTGTTGAGATAAGTGTGCAGGATTAACTACGATGAAAGATAGACAAGCAATAGGAGTTGCGCCGGAGTCAAGTTCATGATCACGTTGGGAGTTCGAGAGTTCGACGGAAGTTCGGACGGTCGTCGGAGGTTCTGCGAGAACAGATCCGAGAAGTCCAGAAGCTTGCCAAGCGAAGCTCGTCGGAACTTGCCAAGTGGATCGTCGCAAAGTCCAGGAGTTTGCCGGAAGTCCGCAGGAGCATCACCGAGGGTTCATCGGATGATCGACGGAAGTTTGCCGGAAACTCGCCGGAAGGAGCGATTGACGCACCGAAGCAAAGCTGCAGAAATTGTCTTAGATTTAATCGTAGTTAGCACGTTGATTAAGTTAGAAAATGGGAGGTGATCCCATTGGCTTAATCTTGGGGCAATTGGGCCCCTGAAAGACTGAAATTGGGCCGATGGAATGAACCATTCGGACCCTGATTGCACCAGGAGGTGCAACCGCCCAGGCCAGGAGGTGGCACCGCCTGGGCTAGGCCTTCCAGCGAGACTGGGCGGTGCAACCTCCCCAGCCGGGAGGTGGCACCGCCTGAGCTCAGTCTTCGAGCTAGACTGGGCGGTGCAACCTCCCTGACAGAGAGGTGGCACCGCCTGAGCTCAGTCTTCGAGCAAGACTGGGCGGTGCAACCTCCCTAGCAGAGAGGTGGCACCGCCTGAGCTCAGTCTTCGAGCAAGACTGGGCGGTGCAACCTCCCTGGCAGAGAGGTGGCACCGCCTGAGCTCGGTCTTCGAGCTCTGCCAGGCGGTGCAACCTCTCCAGTCAAGAGGTGCAACCGCCTGATCCCAGAATTCCGGGATTTGATTGTTTTGAGCTCCAAATTTGAATTGGGTTGGGGCCTATAAATTCCCCACCCATTCAGCACTGAAAAGATACAGACCTACACCGAAATCTTGATCTTTTCTGTGATTCTAAGAGCTCAAAAGTGTTGTAAAGCCTTTAAGTCTCCTCCTTCTGTTCTTCAAGTTTTCAGTTGTAAAGTGAGGAGAGAAAGGTCTGTAAAGGTTGTCTCCTGAGCCTGTCAAAAGGAGAGAAACTGTAAAAGGGCAGTTTGGCCTTCGCCTATTGAAGGAAGGCCCCTAGTTGACGTCGGTGACCTCGTCGGTGGAGGAAGCCAAAAGTGGAGTAGGTCAAGACTGACCGAACCACTCTAAATCTCTGGTTTGCGTTTACTTTTGAGCACTTTATCCTTACTGCAAACCTCCTTCATTACTACTGCTCTCTGCGCTTTTACGAACAAGTTCTAAGTGCTGTTCTTTCCGAATCTGCATTCAGACGTAAATCGGTGTTTTCGTACATTACAGTTTACGCTTACATTTTAATTCTGCAAAACTGTCTTCTACGCCTTCACGAACAAGTCTTTAAGTGCTGATCTGTCCGAATCTGTTTTCAGACGTAAACCAGTGTTTTCATACGATATTTACATTGCAGTTTACGTTTACGCCTTGATTCTGCAAAACTGTCTTCTGCGCTCTTACGAACCAGTTTCTAAACTTCAGCTCCCTTTGAAACTGCATCTAGACGTAAAATTGCATTTAGACGTAAAACTGCTCAAACTGTGTTTAGACGTTTTAGACGTAAACTGAGTTTGGACGTAAATCTGCGTTTAGACGTAAAACTGCGTTTAGACGTAAATCTGCGTTTAGACGTAAAATTGCGTTTAGACGTAAAACTGTCCAAACTGTGTTTAGACGTTTTAGACGTAAACTGAGTTTAGACGTAAAACTGCGTTTAGACGTAAAACTGCGTTTAGACGTAAATCTGCGTTTAGACGTAAAACTGCGTTTAGACGTCAATCTGCGTTTAGACGCAAACTGCGCTTAGACGCAAACTGCGCTTAGACGCAAACTGTGTTTAGACGCAAACTGCGCTTAGACGCAATCTGCGCTTAGACGCAAACTGCACTTAGATACAAACTGAGAATTAGTTTTTGCATCATAATAGTTTTTATTGAACGAACGCAGCTTTTGGTTTTAAATCGCTATAAGATTTCCGCTGCACTAATTCACCCCCCCCCCCCCTCTTAGTGCTCTCGATCCTAACAGTACGGTCCATGATGAGTTTCGCTGACCTACCCATCTCATTCTGGGGATATGCCCTACAAACCGCAGCTTACCTTCTGAACAGAGTTCCAACTAAGTCGGTAGTGTCTACACCATATGAGATATGGAAAGGGAAGAAGCCTGATCTTAAGGCTGTTAAGATTTGGGGCTGCCCTACCCATGTTAAAAGACATAACCCCGATAAGTTAGAATCAAGGACAGAGCGATACAAATTTGTGGGATACCCCAAGGAAACTTGTGGGTATTATTTCTATCATCTCGAGGACCAAAAGGTCTTTGTAGCTAAGAGAGCAGTGTTCCTTGAGAAGGAACACATTCTTAGCGGAGACAGTAGGAGAATGATAGAGTTGAGCGAGGTTGGAGAACCAAGCTCAAGCACCACTCTACAGCCCGAGTCTGTTCAGGTACCTAATACACAAGTTTCAACTTTATGCCGGTCTGATAGAGTATCTCATCCTCCTGAGAGATATGTGGGACATATTAGAGGAGAGGATGTTGAGAATATTGATCCTCAGACCTACGAGGAGGCTATTATGAGTATAGACTCCGGGAAGTGGCAAGAAGCCTTGAATTCTGAGATGGATTCTATGTACTCCAATAAGGTTTGGAACCTAGTTGATGTGCCCGAAGGTATTGTACCCATCGGTTGCAAGTGGATCTTTAAGAAAAAGATCGGAGTAGATGGAAAGGTAGAGACCTATAAAGCAAGGCTAGTGGCTAAGGGGTATCGTCAAAGGCAAGGTGTTGACTACGACGAAACCTTCTCACCATTAACAATGCTAAAATCCATCAGAATTCTATTGTCTATTGCAGCACACTATGATTATGAGATCTGGCAGATGGATGTGAAAATCGCATTCCTCAATGGGAACCTCGAGGAGGAGGTGTATATGATGCAACCTGAGGGATTCATGTCCAAGAACTGCCTAGATAAGGTGTGTAGGTTGCTTAGATCCATTTATGGACTAAAGCAAGCTTCTCGAAGTTGGAACATAAGATTTGATGAGGCAATCAGATCTTATGACTTCGTTAAAAACGAAGATGAGCCTTGTGTGTACAGGAAGGTAAGTGGAAGTGCTATCACCTTTTTGGTGTTATATGTGGATGACGTCCTCATCATTGGGAACGACGTAGGAATGATATCCATAGTAAAAGCTTGGTTATATAGACACTTCTCCATGAAGGACTTAGGGGAAGCATCCTATATCTTGGGGATTAGAATCTATAGAGATAGATCCAAGAGGATGCTTGGCTTGTCCCAGTCCAAGTACATAGAAACCATTGTCAAAAGGTTTGGCATGGAAAATTCCAAGAGAGGTCTCATACCGATGAGACATGGGATATCACTTTCTACTAGTATGTCCCCAAAGACTCCAGAAGAAAAGGCGAACATGAATATGATATCTTATGCCTCAACAATAGGGTCTATCATGTATGCCATGCTATGTACTATGCCTCATATAGCGCATGCTCTGAGTGTCACGAGCAGGTATCAGACGGATCCAAGCTTGGAGCACTGGAAAGCAGTAAAGTGTATCATTAAGTACTTGAGAAGGACTAAGGATCTTTTACTAGTATATGGAGGTAATAGCCTTAAGGTTGAAGGCTACACTGACTCAAGTTTTCAGTCTGATGTCGATGATAGCAAGTCGAATTCAAGGTATGTGGACACCTTGAATTGAGGAGTAGTGTGCTGGAAGAGTTCCAAGCAAGATACCACTGCTGACTCGACCACAGTGGCGGAGTACATTACTGCATCAGATGCAGCAAAGGAGGGAGTCTAGTTGAAGATGTTCATCACATATTTGGGAGTCGTTCCGGATAGCGAGAAGTCGACTTCCTTATATTGCGACAACTATGGGGCGATTACTCAAATAAGGGAACCTGGGTCTCATCAGAAGTGTTATGAGGAGGTTCCAGCTTATTAGAGAGATCGTAACCCGAGGAGATGTAGTAATGGAAATAGTTCCATCCGAAGATAACATTGCAGATCCACTGACAAAGCCGTTGTCTCAAATTGTCTTTGAGCGTCATAGGGGTTTGATGGGGATCAAACACATAGATGATTGGCTTTAGGTCAAGTGGGAGATTGCTAGCCATAGGTGCCCGACAAGCCAATCACGTGAGTGATGGCACGTGTGACTTGATACAGAATCTTTTTGCTTATTATATTTTGGCGTATATCACTTTATAACTATTGCATAAATGCATATATATATATATATATATATATATATATATATATATATATATATATATATATATATATATATATATATATATATATATATATATATATATTGTGATGTCCTTGGATTTGTGCAATGGGAATCGGATCGTGATGAGATCACGATAATGAGATCGATTCACCTTTAAACACATATCCTAAATAATCCCGGTCATAGGTTACTCGAGAGGGACATCGTGATAATCGGACAGACTGGTGTGCTGTATACCCGTCCATATGATGGATGCAGTTGGTCTCATAGCTGCTCGTATAGGGACACTAGGGATACAGTAAAGGTGCTCATTGGAGAATGAGTTCATTGATTGATCCGCTTACGGAATGCTGGATGGTTGATGATGCCTTATTGTCAGACAGCGATTCCGTAGTCCTAGTGGTGTATCTGGTCCTTAGACTTGAGACACCAAGGATGTCCTGTAGCTCCACTCTTTGATACCAGACTTATAGGTTTGGCTGTCCCAAATCGAGTACAGCTGGTCATTGGGAGTGGTAGTCGACCTTACGAGGGCTATTGAGTGTCGATAGAGGATCATCCACTCTCGGCGTCAAGAGAGGAATATCCCATGTGTTCTTGCTCAGACAAATCCCTGACCAGGGTCATTCGGGTTGAGAGAGAAAGAGTTCTCCGGGAGAATCCGATTAGAGCGAGACTCGAGTAGAAACCGTATGGGTCTGACAGCACCATGCTCGATATACGGTCTTTGGGATATTAGATGGATGAGGGACTATAGGTACACGGTAACTGAGGACAAACAGGTCCAATGGATTGGATTCCCCTGTATCGTCAATGTCACGCCCCTCAAAATATCCATAATATTAAAATTTTCTCAACGCAAACCAATCCAGGATCCAAACACACATTTGAGGACACTGAAAAAGCATTCTATCAAATTCACATCTATAAAACCTGTGCAATTTATAATCATATATCACATCACTCGATAATTCACATTTATGGCAACCCAAGCCAACTTGACAAACATGAACAACATTTATAAATCCACAAGCTATGTAATTTATACAATCATAACTCCAACCATTTACCACAAGTTCATATCATCATAAATTAGACTTAACATCCCGAAATTCCAAATAAGAGAGATCTTCTAACACTTTTACACAGTATATCCATTTCGATTCATCGACAACATTTCATTTCATACAAAATATGCTTATACAACAATAACATAATAACCAACAAGACTTGCCCATAATTCAGAATAGCTCTCCACTGCCTCAGCCCAATTCAAACATCTCAAAGAGTGACAAGCTGACCTGAAAGATTTATATAACAACGGAGTGAGCTAAAAACAGCTCAGCAAGTAACAAAGCATATTCAGAACAAAAGGAACGGTTTCAAACAAGTAAGATATCATAATGCAAGGCAGAATATAAGAATTCTCAAGGATACCATCTCATTAGATACAAAATCATATATGTCATGTCATTCAAAACCTATTTGGTTCATAACAGATGGAGCATAGAGTAATTGGAGCATATCAATAGCGTACGAGATGTTCCGGAGCATATCAATGGCAGATAGGACATTTCAGAACATATCAGTTCATAGCAAATGAAGCACAGAGTAATTGGAGCATATCAATAGCGTATGAAATGTTCCGGAGCATATCAATGAATTAATTGAAATATTTCAGAATATATCAATGGTATGTGAAGCATTTTGAAGTATATCAATGGCATAGGAAACATTTTGGAGTATATCAATAACGAATGAAACATTTCGGAGCTTATCAATGGCGTATGAAATGTTTCGAAGTGTATCAATGACAAATGGGACATTTCGGAACATATCAATGGCATATAGACAATTTCGGAGCATATCAATAACGAATACGAAACAGAAGCTCAAACGTCGAATTTGACGTTGCATTCATATCATTCGTATCCAAAGCACGTATAGAAACACATAACCAAAGTTCTGGATACCATATCAAACATACAGAAGGTGAAGTGGGACCATAACATAATATGGTACATCCATTTCTGAATTACCACCAAACATAAGTCTCCCACATCTGGGAGGTCTCCCACGTTTGGGAGCTCCATCCACCCACGTCTGAGTGAAGTCATAAGGGCCGGCAGAGCATCTCAAGCTCTATGCATAACTCCCTTCACCATTTCTGGCAAAGGTTCACAATATCCCACAAACACTAGAGTACAAAAGGGATAGTATGAACAATAAATAACACATATCGGAAGCACACGCGGAACAACAAAACTTACATGTGCCTTTACGAGTCAATACGAAGTAAACAATAATCTTTCACAATTATATTCAGATTTGAAAGGAAATGAAAGCAAGAGCATTCAAGGATTCCTGTAACATCCCCCATTTTTAAAAATTTAGTAAAAGATTTGTTTGTAAAAAATAAGGATTATTTAATAATTATTTTATATTCAATGATATTATATTAAAAGTTTATGGCTAGGGACCTAAGAGTAAATATTAGAAGTTTGATATAATTTATGAAAGATTCAGATTTAAGTTAAAAAAAAGAAAAAAAGAAAAAAAAAATATAGTGGACATGTGTCACTAACTAACATAAGGTTGGTGCCACTTATCTTTGCTCTAAAGATGACACCTAGCCCCTTTCATGCATGCATGACACCTTGCAACTTTTGTATTAGCCAAAACCTAAATAATTAGATGAAAGGTTAAAGAAAACAAACCTGAAGAGTTGCAGCCAACGTGAGTTTGAGAGAAGAAGAAGAAGAAGAAGAAGAAGAAGAAGAAGAGCTTGAGGTTTTTCATCAATTTTCTCACATTTGGGATTCAAATAATTTGAAGGCAAGTGTTCTAACCCAATCCCACAGTAACCTTAATCTCTGTTTTCATTTTTATTCTGTAAAATTTGAAAGATTTCAACTGGGAACCAGACCTTCTTTCGTTTTGATATAAAGTTATGAATCTGTAATTTTTCGGTAATCTGACCTCTATGCAATGTTTCGGTCATAACATTTTGTAATAAACTCTGATTTAGACAAAACCTGTTCCATTTGAAATTAGACAAGAAAATATTTATTTTGATATAAAGATCGAATGATTTGGAGTTTAAATGCCTACTAAGACTTCTGTTTAAATTAACCCTACAGATTCTGCAAAATAGGGACCGAAATTTCTGACCTCTTGTTGCTTAACTACTTATAACTTTCTGTTGTGAACTCAGATTCATACAAAGTATGTTTTATTCGAAGCTTGACTCAAAATTCTTTCTGCATACACCTGATTTGAAATTTTTGGAGTACAATTGCTAACTGAAACACCTGCTTTCATCGACCCTATGGATTCAGTAAAACAGAGCTAATATTTTCAGACCCTTCGCTACGAAATTATCTGTAACTCCCGGTTGTAAATTCCAAATCTTGTAAAACTTGATTTGCATAAAACTAGATTGACAAAGCTTTCTAATGACACCTATTTTGTATAAATTGGAGCATAATTGATTATCCAAATAGTTCATACAATGTTCCTATCAAATTCTGCCAGAATCGAGCTTTGGTCTATTTCGGCTTTCCTTGTTACTTTCCTTTGGAAATCGATTTTGGCAAAAACTCTTACTTCAGTTAAGCTTTACATTATTATCTTAAATTCCTGTATACTTTAGTCCTTTATTTATTTATATATCTGCAGCTATCATCTAAAGTTCATGATTGCATCGTAATTCGGCACATGCATCCCATTGTTCCGCATTTGCTTTTGAAATGTGCCTCTTCCAGTTTCATTTCGTTGGCCATTGTATTCACCTAACTTTCTTATTTCAATTGAGCTATATGTGATTTCTTGAAATCCTTGTATGCTCTTGCTTTTGCTTCCTTTCAAATCTGAATATACTTGTGAAAGATTATTGCTTACTTCGGATTGACTCGTAAAGGCACATGTACGCTTTGTTGTTCCGCGTGTGCTTCCGATATATGCTGCTTATTGTTAAAACTGCCCTCTTGTACTCTGGTGTGTGGGATTGTCTGGACCCTTGCCAGAAATGGTAAAGGATATGCGCTTGTTGCCCGCTATGTGGGATATGCGCTTGTTGCCCGCTATGTGGGTATGTGCTTAGAGCCTGCGATGCTCTGCCGGCCCCCTATGACTTCACTCAGACGTGGGTGGATGGAGCTCCCAGACGTGGGAGACTTATGTTTGTTGGTCATTCAGAAATAGATGGACCATATTATGTTATGATCCCACTTCACCTTCTATGTGTTTGATATGATATCCAAAGCTTTGGCTATGTTTCTATGCATGCTTTGGATAAGAATGAAATGAATGCATCGTTATGTGACATTTGAGCTTCTATTCATGTTTTGTTCTTTGATATATTTTCGAAATGTTATAAGTCTTTATTATACCTTGAAAGCTACCATATATCATCGTATGCTCCTTATGCCAATGATATGCTCCAATTATCTTTCCTCGATTGTATAAACAAAACGTGCTTCGAACGAAATGACATCGTAATTCTGCATTCATGATATCCAAAATGCTCCTTACGTCTTTGTTATGCCTTGAAATTACCATATGTCATCGATATGCTCCTTATGCCAATGATATGCTCCAATTACCTTTCCTCGATTATATGAATAAAACGTGCTTCGAACGATATGATATTGTAATTCTGCATTCAAACAAAACATGCTACTGTTTCATCTTGTATCTCTGCTTTGTATTTTGATACCTCATTTGTTTGAAAACTGTCCTCTTTGCTATGGATATGTTAGTCATTTGCTGAGCTTTATATGCTCACCCCGTTGCTATATAAATTTTTCAGGATAGCTTATCGCTCACTAAAATGTGTAAATTGGGTTGAGGAAGTGGAAGACTAGAAGATTTTGGGGCAAATATTTTGTACTTGATAGGTTGATGTTGTATAAGTTCTTTTTGGGTGTAATGAAATATCAATGACAAATCTAGATTGATGTATCTTGTAAATATTTGAAAAGTACCTCTTACGTCAGGATTTTGGAAATGTTAAGTCTAAACTGTGTACTGATATAAACATGTAGTACATGTTGGTTTTGTGATTGCGTTAATTGCCGCGCTTATGGATTTATGATATAGTTATGGTTTAGTTAAGTTGCTTTTGGATTTTATGAATCATCTAGTGACATGATGTATGATTATAAACTACACAGGTTTTGTGAATTGTGGATTGTAGAGGTGAATGACTTGAATGTTTTTCTTAGTGACCTCAAATGTGTGATTGGATCCTGGATTGTCTGTTGAATTAAATATTATCAATCTTGAATTAGGTTTACACCTCCTAAATGAGAATCAAATTCGGGGGGCGTGACAGAGTGGTATCAGAGCATGGTTTGAGGTTCATTGAAATATTTGATATGTTGACGTGCAAAATATATTGAGGTCTAGTGAACTATAGTGATTGGTGAAAATTTTCTTTGATGCATTTTTGGAATTTAGGATGACGAGGACATTTAGTCCTCCTACTTCATCTGCTTTTGATTAATGAAGTACGATAAAAGGGTTGATCGAGGATATTAAATCAGAGTAGCGCAATAGAAGCGTGGTGAACCTAATACATTGGTAGTAGAAAAATAGATGATGTGATTGGAGAAGATATTTGATGCACGAAATTATTCTGATGATCAAAAGAATTTCTAGATATCAAGGACAGCAATAGAAAGGACAAGTTTACCCAAAAAAAAAAAAAAAGATTAGAAATGAATCTGAATGTGATAATAAGAGGGTCAAGACATCATCGATTTGAAAAGGGAAGTTACCACAAAAGATTCAATCATGTGTATGATGCAAGTTAAATTATGAAATAAGTTTGTATTTGTAGGTGACTGTAGCCTATTTTGCTTATAAAAATTTGGATCATAAAATGAAAGACTGCCCTTTGGACAAGAAGAAAGAATCACTGCCTCATAAATCATCAGCCCATGCCAGAGTATATGTTATCACGGAATATGATTCTAAAACTTCTGAATTAGTGGTCGAAGGTACTATTCATGTTTCTGAAAGAATGCAAATATTTGTTTGACCATGTGTCTCATTTATGATTTGATTCGTAATATTTTGCTTATCACATGGGCATTCAACCTAAACCACTGGATTATATGCTATATGTAAATACGACTATTAGGGATTGTTTGATAACAAACTCGATCTGGTCGTCTTGTTTGATTTCTATTGGAGAACACGAACTTCTTACTGATTTAGTTCTCCTAGATATTTGGAGTTTTGATATTATATTAAGTATGGATTGACTATCTTTCAATCATACCAGTATAGATTGTTATACAAAATGATCACTTTTTGTATACTAGATCATCCCATCTTTTATTTTGAGAGTATTGGGCATGATTCACCTCCTTGCCTGATGTATCTTAAGATGACTTGCCTAGATTATCTCTAGACAGAGAGGATGAATTTGCTTTTGATTTGGTCATTGGGACAATTCCAATATCTAAGCCTCTTTATAGAATGACACCATTTGAGTAGGTGGAATTGAAAAACCAACTACAAGGACTATTAAATAAGGGTGCTCCGATGCCAGTGTTTCATCATGGGGTGCTCCGGTGTTAGTTAAGAAGATGGATAGAACTTCTAAAGGATTATGATTGTACCATTCGTTATCACCCGGGTAAAGCTAATGTTGTAGCAGATGCCCTAGTAGAAAATCTACAAGTTTTATGGCGACTTTGGTTATGAAGCAATGAAAGTTATTAGAAGAGAATTATGATTTGAATGTTATGAGAAAAGGGCAAGACTCAATGATATTAATGGCCTCCATCCAAGTGCAATCTAATCTCATTCAATAAATTAAAGAAGGACAACTATGAGATCGACGCTTGATCTGCTTAAGGAATAAAGTAGAAAAGGGATTGAAACTAAATTTTTGAGTTTCAGAGGATGGCCTATTAAGATTTGGAGATAGAATATGGGTTCCAAATGACAATGACATAAAAAAAAAAAATCAACTCCTGAGGGAATGTCATAATTCAAAGTACACCATGCATCCTAGTAGCACTAATATGTATAGAGATCTCCAAAATCATTATTGGTGGGAAGGCATGAAGAAGGAGATTGCAATATATGTTTCAAAGTGTTTGACTTGTTAGCAAATCAAAGCAGAACAGCAAAGACCTAGATATTTGTTGCAACCTTTAGATATTCCTGAATGAAATGAGAATGTATTACCATGGACTTTATTTCAGGACTACCCCGAACTTCTAGAAAGCATGATGCTATTTGGGTTATCATTGATAGGTTAACGAAATCTGTACATTTTCTACCGATCAATATGACTTATTCTCTTGATAGGCTTGCAGATTTATATATCAATAAAATAGTAAGGCTTCATGGTGTTCCAAAGGAGATCATCTTTGATAGAGACTCCAGATTTCTATTTAGATTTTTGGAGAAGGTTACAGGAATCTATGGGCGCTAAAGTCTAAGTTTAGCACTGCTTATCACTCTCAAACTAATGGTCAATCAGAAAGAACCATTCAAACACTTGAGGATTTTCTTCGAGCCTATGTTATGGATTGGAAAGGTAAATGGGATACAGATATTTCTCTTATTGAGTTCACTTACAATAATAGTTATCATTCAAGTATTCAGATGACTCCTTATGAAGCTATATATGGGCGAAAGTGCTGGACACCTATATGTTGGGAAGAAATTGACGATAGAAAGTTATTAGCACCAGAAAGAGTACAAGAGACTATTGAGAAAATTTAACTTATAAGAAAAATGTTAAAGACTGCTTAGAGTCGTCAAAGGAGTTATGCTAATAACAGAAGATGAAATATTGAGTTTCAAATCGGGGATTTTGTATTCCTGAAGGTCTCCCCTTTTAAAGGCATTGTAAGATTTGGGAAGAAAGGAAAGTTAAGCCCAAGATTTATTGGACCTTTTGAGATTCTTGAGAGGGTTGGTTCTGTCGCTTACAGGATTGCCTTGCCACCATCATTGTGCCATATCCATGATATATTTCATGTTTCAATGATCAGAAAGTATATACTTGATCCCTCTCATATCATTAAGTATGAGCCGATGGTAATTGATAAAGACTTATCTTATGTGGAAGAGCCCACTCAGATTGTTGATAAAAAAGAAAAGATCTTGAGGAATCGGGTTATCCCTCTAGTTAAAGTGATATGGAGATATCATTCTGGAGAGAAAACAACTTGGGAGCTTGAGGAAGAAATGATGAAAGCTTATCCCCATCTTTTCGTCGAATGAGGTATGATAAATTTAGAGGACTAAATTTTTCTTTAAGGAGGGGAGAGTGTAACATCCCCCATTTTTAAAAATTTAGTAAAAGATTTGTTTGTAAAAAATAAGGATTATTTAATAATTATTTTATATTCAATGATATTATATTAAAAGTTTATGGCTAGGGACCTAAGAGTAAATATTAGAAGTTTGATATAATTTATGAAAGATTCAGATTTAAGTTAAAAAAAAGAAAAAAAGAAAAAAAAAAATATAGTGGACATGTGTCACTAACTAACATAAGGTTGGTGCCACTTATCTTTGCTCTAAAGATGACACCTAGCCCCTTTCATGCATGCATGACACCTTGCAACTTTTGTATTAGCCAAAACCTAAATAATTAGATGAAAGGTTAAAGAAAACAAACCTGAAGAGTTGCAGCCAACGTGAGTTTGAGAGAAGAAGAAGAAGAAGAAGAAGAAGAAGAAGAAGAGCTTGAGGTTTTTCATCAATTTTCTCACATTTGGGATTCAAATAATTTGAAGGCAAGTGTTCTAACCCAATCCCACAGTAACCTTAATCTCTGTTTTCATTTTTATTCTGTAAAATTTGAAAGATTTCAACTGGGAACCAGACCTTCTTTCGTTTTGATATAAAGTTATGAATCTGTAATTTTTCGGTAATCTGACCTCTATGCAATGTTTCGGTCATAACATTTTGTAATAAACTCTGATTTAGACAAAACCTATTCCATTTGAAATTAGACAAGAAAATATTTATTTTGATATAAAGATCGAATGATTTGGAGTTTAAATGCCTACTAAGACTTCTGTTTAAATTAACCCTACAGATTCTGCAAAATAGGGACCGAAATTTCTGACCTCTTGTTGCTTAACTACTTATAACTTTCTGTTGTGAACTCAGATTCATACAAAGTATGTTTTATTCGAAGCTTGACTCAAAATTCTTTCTGTATATACCTGATTTGAAATTTTTGGAGTACAATTGCTAACTGAAACACCTGCTTTCATCGACCCTATGGATTCAGTAAAACAGAGCTAATATTTTCAGACCCTTCGCTACGAAATTATCTGTAACTCCCGGTTGTAAATTCCAAATCTTGTAAAACTTGATTTGCATAAAACTAGATTGACAAAGCTTTCTAATGACACCTATTTTGTATAAATTGGAGCATAATTGGTTATCCAAATAGTTCATACAATGTTCCTATCAAATTCTGCCAGAATCGAGCTTTGGTCTATTTCGGCTTTCCTTGTTACTTTCCGTTGGAAATCGATTTTGGCAAAAACTCTTACTTCAGTTAAGCTTTACATTATTATCTTAAATTCCTGTATACTTTAGTCCTTTATTTATTTATATATCTGCAGCTATCATCTAAAGTTCATGATTGCATCGTAATTCGACACATGCATCCCATTGTTCCGCATTTGCTTTTGAAATGTGCCTCTTCCAGTTTCATTTCGTTGGCCATTGTATTCACCTAACTTTCTTATTTCAATTGAGCTATATGTGATTTCTTGAAATCCTTGTATGCTCTTGCTTTTGCTTCCTTTCAAATCTGAATATACTTGTGAAAGATTATTGCTTACTTCGGATTGACTCGTAAAGGCACATGTACGCTTTGTTGTTCCGCGTGTGCTTCCGATATATGCTGCTTATTGTTAAAACTGCCCTCTTGTACTCTGGTGTGTGGGATTGTCTAGACCCTTGCCAGAAATGGTAAAGGATATGCGCTTGTTGCCCGCTATGTGGGATCCCGCTATGTGGGATATGCGCTTGTTGCCCGCTATGTGGGTATGTGCTTAGAGCCTGCGATGCTCTGCCGGCCCCCTATGACTTCACTCAGACGTGGGTGGATGGAGCTCCCAGACGTGGGAGACTTATGTTTGTTGGTCATTCAGAAATGGATGGACCATATTATGTTATGATCCCACTTCACCTTCTATGTGTTTGATATGATATCCAAAGCTTTGGCTATGTTTCTATGCATGCTTTGGATAAGAATGAAATGAATGCATCGTTATGTGACATTTGAGCTTCTATTCATGTTTTGTTCTTTGATATATTTTCGAAATGTTATAAGTCTTTATTATACCTTGAAAGCTACCATATATCATCGTATGCTCCTTATGCCAATGATATGCTCCAATTATCTTTCCTCGATTGTATAAACAAAACGTGCTTCGAACGAAATGACATCGTAATTCTGCATTCATGATATCCAAAATGCTCCTTACGTCTTTGTTATGCCTTGAAATTACCATATGTCATCGATATGCTCCTTATGCCAATGATATGCTCCAATTACCTTTCCTCGATTATATGAATAAAACGTGCTTCGAACGATATGATATTGTAATTCTGCATTCAAACAAAACATGCTACTGTTCATCTTGTATCTCTGCTTTGTATTTTGATACCTCATTTGTTTGAAAACTGTCCTCTTTGCTATGGATATGTTAGTCATTTGCTGAGCTTTATATGCTCACCCCGTTGCTATATAAATTTTTCAGGATAGCTTATCGCTCACTAAAATGTGTAAATTGGGTTGAGGAGTGGAAGACTAGAAGATTTTGGGGCAAATATTTTGTACTTGATAGGTTGATGTTGTATAAGTTCTTTTTGGGTGTAATGAAATATCAATGACAAATCTAGATTGATGTATCTTGTAAATATTTGAAAAGTACCTCTTACGTCAGGATTTTGGAAATGTTAAGTCTAAACTGTGTACTGATATAAACATGTAGTACATGTTGGTTTTGTGATTGCGTTAATTGCCGCGCTTATGGATTTATGATATAGTTATGGTTTAGTTAAGTTGCTTTTGGATTTTATGAATCATCTAGTGACATGATGTATGATTATAAACTACACAGGTTTTGTGAATTGTGGATTGTAGAGGTGAATGACTTGAATGTTTTTCTTAGTGACCTCAAATGTGTGATTGGATCCTGGATTGTCTGTTGAATTAAATATTATCAATCTTGAATTAGGTTTACACCTCCTAAATGAGAATCAAATTCGGGGGGCGTGACAATTCCAAGCAAGAGCATATAACTCAATTCAAATAAGAAGGTTAGATGAATTCAATGTCCAAATGAATGAAACTGGAATAGGCACATATCGAAAGCAAATGCTGAACAATGGGATATACATGTGCCTATATGAGTCAATACTATATAGCATAAACGTTACACAATAATTTTCAAGAATGCAAATAACTTTAAGGACAAGAGCATACAAGAATTCAAAGCAGTAATATAAAGCTCAATTGAATAAGAAAGCCAAAGGATATCAATTTCCAAAGGAATGAAACCAGAATATGAGAAATCGACCAAAGCTCGATTTCTGGCAGAATACAAGAGGCACATTGAACAAATGAATCAAACTATCAATCGTGCTCCAATTTTACTCAGAAAATATATCATTGGAAAGATATTTCAATCTAGTTTCTGATGAAATAAATTTCGTACGAATCAAGGTTTCCAACAAGGAGTTACCATAGATTTAGTAACCCAAGATCAAAGAATAAATCTCAATTTTATAAAATTCACAAGGTCGGTTTCAACAGAAAACTAGGCAAGTGTTTGGAATCCAAATCTTTCAATCTATATATCAAAAGAAAGATCTACAAGTCTAGTTTCTAATGAAATCAGTTTTGAACAAATCAGAGGTCAATACATGAAGTTATAACCATAAAAAGGTAGAAAGGTCAGAATCTCAAAAGTTGCACAGATTCGAATCGTTTCGATAAAATAGGAGATATATCAAATGCAAGGCTAGAACAATTCAAAGTTCCTCATATTCAAAGCAAATTTAAAGATCAAATTACAGTAAGGAAAGATCGTGACACTTGCAATAGGAAGGATCGGAACACTTGCAATAAGAAAAAATAGAATAATTACAGGAGAAACGATCGGGAAACTTGCAATAGAAAGGATCGAAACATTTGCAATAGAAAGGAATCAAAACACTTGCACTAGGAAGATCATAATACTTGCAATAAGAAAAATTAGAGCAATTATAGGAGAAACGATCGGGAAACTTGCAATAGAAAGGATCGAAACATTTGCAATAGAAAGGAATCGAAACACTTGCACTAGGAAGATCATAATACTTGTAATAAGAAAAATTATAGCAATTATAGGAGAAACGATCGGGAAACTTGCCTTTTGAAGGTTTTGATCTAAAGATTCGAAGAAGGTGTCAACCCAAATCCTTCTACTTTTCCTCCATCCCCTCCCTGTTTCGTTTTGTGCACTCGTTTTCTTTCTTTCTTCGCAACTACACCATGTGTCGAACATCGAGGCACAGTCACCTGCTCTCTCTTACTCTCATTCCTTCTTTTTCTTTCCCAAACGTAGCTGTCACAATCGCAACCCCTTCCACCGCACTACCTTCCTTCCTCCCTTCTCTCGTAGACATAACTGCTGCATACACAGTCGCTGCCGCTGCGGCCGCAATCCCGTCCGCAGCCCCTTTTTGCCCCTTTCCTTTCTTTTCTTTCCCAGCTGCAACTGCCGCAGTCGCAGTCGCAGCCACGGCCGCAGCCACCACAGCCGCAGCCTCTTCTTCCTCCCCTGCTCTATTTCCTCTCCATTCTCTTCCAGTTGCAGCTACCACTACCGCAACTGCCTCCCCTTCTCCTCTTCCTCTCTTCTTCCCTTTTCCTTTCTCTTCTTCTTCCTTTACTTCTCTTCTTTCCCAGCGTCGCAGCCTCAGCCACGGCCACAGCCTCTTCTTCCTCCCCTGCTCATCTTCCTCTCCTTCTTCTCTTCCAACTGCAGCTGCCATCGCCGCAGCCGCAGCCCCTTCTTTTCTTCCTCTCCTTCCCTTCTTCCTTTCTCTTCTTCTTCCTTTCCTTCTCTTCTTTCCCAGCTGCACTGCTGCAGTCGCAGCCTCAGCCACGGCCACAACCTCTTCTTCCTCCCCTGCTCATCTTCCTCTCCTTCTTCTCTTCCAACTGCAGCTGCCATCGCAGCAGCCGCAGCCCCTTCTTCCCCTTCTCTTCTTCCTCTCCTTCCCTTCTTCCTTCCTCTTCCTCTTTCCCTGCCACAGCTGCAGCTGCCACAGCCGCAGCCGAAGCTACTTCTTTCCCTTCTCCTCTTCCTTCTCCTTCCTTTCTTCTTCTTCTCTTCTTCTCCTTCCTCCCCTTCTTCTCCCCGACGAACAGCACCTCCTTTCCTCTATTTCCTCCTGCAAGAAACAGAGGTGCCGCCTCTTCACCCGCTTCTACTTCTTCTCTTCTTCCTCACCATCTCTTCCTCTCCTTCTCTTCCAGCTGCAGCTTCCACCGCCACAGCCGCAGCTCCTCCTTTCCCTTCTCTTCTTCTTCTCCTCTTCTTCTTCCCTCCTCCTCCCCGGCGTCACACACACCCTCTCCTCTGTTTCCTCTGCAGGAAACAGAGGTATCACAACCTCTTCTCCTGCTTCCTCTTCCTCTTCTCTTCCTCTTCTTCTTCTTCTCCTCTTCGAACGCCCCACACCTCTCCTCTGTTTCCACCTGCAGGAAACAGAGGTGCTGCAGCCCTAGCTGCTGCCACCTCTCGCTCCTCTCCCTCTTCCCTCTCTTTTCCCTCTTCTTCTCCTTCTCTTCTTCTTCTCTTCCCTTTTCCTCCCCAATGCCACACATCTCCTCGCTACAGCCTTGCCACAGCTATCCTCCTCTCTTCTTCTTCTTCTTCTTCTTCTTCTTCTTCTTCCCTTCTCCTCCCCAACGCCCCCACACATCCTCTCCTCTGTTTCCAACTGCGGGAAACAGAGGTGCTGCAGCCCTAGCTGCAGCTGCTGCCTCTCTCTCTCTCCTCTCCATCTTCCCTCTCTTCTTCTTCTTCTCTTCTCTTCTCCCTCTTCTTCCTCTTCTCTTCTTTTCCCTCTTCTTCTTCTTTTCTTCTCTTCACCCTCAACTTCTCTTCTTCTTCTCCCCAAGTGGGAGGCGGTGGGATAAAACCGAAATTTTTAGTTTTCTTTATTTTTTTTTCTTTTTGTAACTTAACAGTTTAGTCCTTGAAATTTCTATATTTACATATAGGTCCTCCAATTTACATATAAATCCTTATTAATAATTTTCAAAAGTGAGGGATATTACAGTCTGGGGACTACGGCGTAGTGGCCTAGTACGTCCGTAGTCGATGAGTCGAGTGAATTATTATAGAGATAATAATTCATTGAGTTAGAAGGAGTTCTGACAGGTATGACTCACGGCCAGCTCGATATTGGGCCTAGAGGGTCACACACATATGGTAGGCATTGCGATGAGTAGAGGTTCGGATATGAGATATCCGACGGAGCCCTTGTCTTATTGGATGCAGATCCAATACCCACTAGGAGAGGACCCATTAGGGTTTGATAGGGGACCTCTATAAATAGGATGGATTCAGAGCCTCATGGGCTAGAGTCTTTGCTTGCCTTTTGTTGGTAAATCATTGGGGGCGACATCACATGCGCAGCGGAAGAACAAGAAAACAAAATCCCCGATTCCCAAAAAGATGTTCGTCGTCGTGCGAAGATTGGTGCGCAAAAATCCGCGAAACATGAAACTGCGTATAGAGTAGATTGTGTTACCTAGGGAGATCGTATATCCCTGTTTCCTTGCAGATCCTTAGGAGAGGGTAAAGGAGGTCAAGCGTCCTCCTCTCTAGCTGTGATCCACACAGCAGGGTTGCGACGACGCTCCTCAAAACTCCAGGCCTACTCTGAGGTGGAGAGGGAGAGGAGAATAGGAAAGGCAAGCAAAGACTCTAGCCTATGAGGCTGTGAATCCCTCCTATTTATAGAGATCCCGTGTCAAACCCTAATGGGTCCTTCCCTAGTGGGTATTGGATCTGCATCCAATAAGACAATGGCTCCGTCGGATATCTCATATCCGAACCTCTACTCATCGCAATGCCTACCATATGTGTGTGACCCTCTAGGCCCAATATCGAGCTGGCCGTGAGTCATACCTGTCAGAACTCCTTCTAACTCAGTGAATTATTATCTCTGTAATAATTCACTCGACTCATCGACTACGGACGTACTAGGCCACTACGCCGTAGTCCCCAGACGATACAGGGGAATCCAATCCATTGGACCTGTCTGTCTTCAGTTACCATGTACCTATAGTCCCTCATCCATCTAATATCCCAGAGACCGTATATCGAGCATGGTGTTGTTAGACCCATACGGTTTCTACTCGAGTCTCGCTCTAATCGGATTCTCCCGGAGAACTCTTTCTCTCTCAACCCGAATGACCCTGGCTAGGGATTTGTCTGAGCAAGAACACATAGGATATTCTTCTCATGATGCCGAGAGTGGATGATCCTCTATTGACACTCAATAGCCCTCGTAAGGTCGACTACCACTCCCAATGACCAGCTGTACTAGATCTGGGAACAGCCAAACCTATAAGTCTGGTATCAAAGAGTGGAGCACTCATACAGGACATCCTTGGTGTCTCAAGTCTAAGGACCAGATACACCACTAGGACTACGGAATCGCTGTCTGACAATAAGGCATCATCAACCATCTAGCATTCCGTAAGCGGATCAATCAGTGAACTCATTCTCCAATGAGCACCTGTACTGTATCCCTAGTGTCCCTACACGAGCAGCTATGAGACCAGCTGCATCCATCGTATGGACGGGTATACAGCACACCAGTCTATCCGGTTATCACGATGTCCTTCTCGAGTAACCTATGACCGGGATTATTTAGGATATGTGTTTAAAGGTGAATCGATCTCATTATCGTGATCTCATCACGATCCGATTCCCATTGTACAAATCCAAGGACATCACAATATATATATGCACATATGCAATTGTTATAAAGTGATATACGCCAAAATATAATAAGCAAAAATATTATGTATCAAGTCACACGTGCCATCACTCACATGATTGGCTTGCTGGGCACCTATGACTAGCAATCTCCCACTTTACCTAAAGCCAATCACCTATGTGTCTGATCCCCATCAGACCCCTGTGACGCTCAAAGACAATCTGAGACAACGGCTTTATCAGTGGATCTGCAATGTTATCTTCGGATGGAACTCTTTCCACTACTACATCTCCTCGGGTTACGATCTCTCTTATAAGCTGGAACCTCCTCAGAACACTTCTGATGAGACCCGGGTTCCCTTATTTGAGTAATCACTCCATAGTTGTCGCAATATAAGGAAGTCGACTTGTCGCTATCTGTATCGACTCCCAAATCTGTGATGAACTTCTTCACCCAGACTCCCTCCTTTGCTGCATCTAATGCAGCAATGTACTCCGCCTCTGTAGTCGAGTCAGTAGTGGTATTTTGTTTGGAACTCTTCCAGCACACTGCTCCTCCATTCAAGGTGTACACATACCCTGAATTTGACTTGCTATCATCGACATCAGACTGAAAACTTGAGTCAGTGAAGCCTTCAACCTTAAGGCTATTACCTCCATATACTAGTAAAAGATCCTTAGTCCTACTTAAGGATACACTTTACTGCTTTCTAGTGCTCCAAGCCTGGATCCGCCTGATACCTGCTCGTGACACTCAGAGCATACGCTATATTAGGCCTAGTACATAGCATGGCATACATGATAGACCATATTGCTGAGGCATAAGGTATCATATCCATGTTCGCCCTTTGGAATTTTCCATGCCAAACCTTTTGACAATGGTTTCTATGTACCTGGACTGGGACAAGCCAAGCATCCTCTTGGATCTATCTCTATAGATTCTAATCCCCAAGATATAGGATGCTTCCCCTAAGTCCTTTATGGAGAAGTGTCTAGATAACCAAGTCTTTACTGTGGATAGCATTCCTACATCATTCCCAATGATGAGGATGTCATCCACATATAACACCAAAAAGGTGATAGCGCTCCCGCTTACCTTCCTGTACACACAAGGCTCATCTTCGTTCTTAACGAAGTCATAAGATCTGATTGACTCATCAAATCTTATGTTTCAATTTCGGGAAGCTTGCTTTAGTCCATAAATGGATTTAAGCAACCTACACACTTTATCTGGGCAGTTCTTGGACACGAATCCCTCAGGTTGCGTCATATACACCTCCTCCTCGAGGTTCCCATTGAGGAATGCGGTTTTCACATCCATCTGCCAGATCTCATAATCATAGTGTGCTGCAATTGTTAGGATCGAGAGCACTAAGAGGAGGGGGGTGAATTAGTGCAGCGGAAATCTTTTCGCGATTATGAACAAAAGCTGCGTTCGTTCGATAAAAACTATTTTGATGCAAAAGCCGATTCTAAGATTACTTATGATTAAGTGCAGTTTACGTCTAAACACAGTTTGCATCTAAACACAGTTTGCGTCTAAATACAGATTGCGTCTAAGCTCAGATTGCGTCTAAGTGCAGTTTGCGTCTAAGCGCAGTTTGCGTCTAAGCGTAGATTGCGTCTAAGCGCAGTTTGCGTCTAAACACAGTTTGCGTCTAAGCGCAGTTTACGTTTAAGCTCAGATTGCGTAAATCACTTGTTTAGATCAAAAGTAGTTTAAGCAGAAGTATAAAGATAGTGTGCTGCTATTGTACAGCTCAAAAAGTAATCTGCAAAAAGCAGATTTACGTCTAAACGCAGAATTACGTCTAAACGCAGATTTACGTCTAAACGCAGATTTACGTCTAAACGCAGATTTACATCTGAACTTTAAAACTCGTTTGTAGACTCGCAGAAGGCAGTATGCAATTGAAATCAAGATGTAAACGTAAACTGAAATCTGATGATTATACGAGGAAAGCCGATTTACGTCTAAATGCAGTTTTACGTCTAAATGCAGATTTTCGTCTAAACCTTGAAACTCGTTTGTAAAATTGCAGAAGATAGTTTGCAATTATAAATGGAATCAAAACGTAAATGTAAACTGCAAAGAAACTCGTTCGTAAAAGCGCAGAAGACAGTTTGCAGTTACAAAACGTAATCGTAAACTGTAATGTATGAAAACACCGATTTAAGTCTGAATGCAGATTCGGAAGGATCAGCACTTAGAAACTTATTCGTAAAGGCGCAGAGAGCAGTAGCTATGTAGGAGGTTTGCAGTAATGATAAAGTGCTCAAAGTAAACGCAAACCAGAGATTTAGAGTGGTTCGGTCAGTCTTGACCTACTCCACTTTTGGCTTCCTCCACCGACGAGGTCACCGACGTCAACTAGAGGCCTTCCTTCAATA
Source organism: Musa acuminata AAA Group (assembly GCF_036884655.1). Taxonomy (NCBI): domain Eukaryota; kingdom Viridiplantae; phylum Streptophyta; class Magnoliopsida; order Zingiberales; family Musaceae; genus Musa; species Musa acuminata. Next base: position 24,600,905 of record NC_088356.1, on the reverse strand, counting down.
GGCGAAGGCCAACTGCCCTTTTACAGATTCACTCCTTTTGATGGGCTCAGGAGACAACCCTTACAAGACCTTTCTCTCCTCTCTTTACAACTCAAGACTTGAAGAACAGAAAGAGGAGAACTTTAGGACTTTACACAAATTTGAACTCTTAGAATCACAGAAAATATCAAGAATTCGGTGTAGGTCTGTATCTTTTCAGTGCTGAATGGGTGGTGTATTTATAGGCCCCAACCCACTTCAAATTTGGAGCTCAAAACGATCAAATCCCGGAATTCCGGGATCAGGCGGTTGCACCTCCTGACTGGAGAGGTTGCACCGCCTGCCAGAGCTCGAAGACTGAGCCCAGGCGGTGCCACCTCTTGACTGAGGCGGTTGCACCTCTCTGCCAGAGCTCGAAGACCGAGCTTAGGCGGTGCCACCTCTCTGTCAGGGAGGTTGCACCGCCCAATCTTGCTCGAAGACTGAGCTCAGGCGGTGCCACCTCCTGGCTGGGGAGGTTGCACCGCCCAGTCTCGCTGGGAGGCTTAGCCCAGGCGGTGCCACCTCCTGGCCTAGGTGGTTGCACCTCCTGGTGCAATCAGGGTCCGAATGGTTAGCTCCATTCGGCCCAATTTCAGTCTTTCAGGGGCCCAATTGCCCCAAGATTAAGCTAATGGGATCACCTCCCATTTTCCAACTTAATCAATGTGCTAACTACGATTAGATCTAAGACAATTTCTGCAACTTTGCTTCGATGCGTCAATCGCTTCTTCCGGCGAGTTTCCGACGAACTTCCGTCGATCATCCGATGAACCCTCTGTGATGCTCCTGCGGACTTCCGGCAAACTCCTGGACTTTGCGACGATCCACTTGGCGAGTTCCGACGAGCTTCGCTTGGCAAGCTTCTAGACTTCTCGGATCTGTTCTCGCAGAACCTCCGACGACCGTCCGAACTTCCGTCGAACTCTCGAACTCCCAACGTGATCATGAACTTGACTCCGCGGCAACTCCTGATGCTTGTCTAACTTTCATCGTAGTTAATCCTGCACACTTATCTCAACACATAGATTAGACAACAAATGACAATTGACTTCATCATCAAAATCCGAGATTCAACAATCTCCCCCTTTTTGATGATGACAATCAATTGATAATGGAGTTATCCTTAACTCCCCCTATCTATATGCCATAGTTGAGATAAGTCAACCTTGAATTCAAGACCTAAGAATTCAAGTGACGTATTGATAAGTTAGATCAGTTAAACTTATCAATACTCCTATCATGATACTCATCATGATGTATCTCTTCAAAGATGATGTCAAGGCTTGACATACATCATCAAGTTTGTATGATTGTGTTTGTAACTATTCATCATGTATTTTGAACATTATCATTTAAAGCTGTGAAGCACTATTACATGATGCACACATTTGAAATATTCTAGCAAGTTTTGCATTTTCTTCACATGATAAGATATCAACTCAGGGCATAATGCAAACTTTAGCACATGTTCATATATCTCTTGGTGATGCAAGGATGGCATAATCATAGCAGTGTGTTTATAGCATCACTCATAGTATTTCTAATCATGGCAGTGTTTATCAATTCATATATCTCCCCCTTTGTCATCAACAAAAAGCATAGTAATTATGATACCAGGAAAATAATAATAGCAAGCTTATAGAGGAATTTTACATAGATTGCTTTAAATACTTTTTCCCCTTTTTGTTATAATCCATTGTCTATGTAAAGATTTTGCAGGATGGAATACATACACATGAATTACTTCATCAAATCTATTTCAGAAACTTATTTTTCATGAAAGTGTACGAGAAAATCTGTTTTATAAATAAGATGCATTCGAACAAGATTTTGTTGCAGATTTTCACATATAATCATGGCAATCAAGTGATTTGATCATTCAATATAGTCCGAAAAATAATTTTAACAAATTTATCTATTCGGACACATCAACATTCATAATTCTCTTCGAATGAAATCAAATTGTTCTTCACTTAGAGGTTTTGTAAAAATGTCAGCTAGTTGATGTTTAGTATCAATGAACTCTATGGTTACGTCATGATTAGTGACATGATCTCGTATAAAGTGATGTCTAATATCAATATGTTTTGTTCTTGAGTGTTGTATAGGATTCTTAGTTAAGCATATTGCACTCGTGTTATCACATTTAATGGGAATATCTTTAAGATTAACTTTGTAATCTTCTAAAGTGTTTTTCATCCATACAACTTATGCACAGCATGCACTTGCTGCAATATATTCAGCTTCGGTTGTTGATAGAGCAACCGAGCTTTGTTTCTTAGATGACCAGGAAACAAGAGCATGTCCTAAAAATTGACATGATCCTGATGTGCTTTTTCTATCTAATCTACAGCCAGCAAAGTCCGCATCAGCATAAGCTTTTAACTCAAAATTTTCTGATTTTGGGTACCATAATCCTAGATTTGTGGTTCCATTAAGATATCTAAGTATTCTTTTAACTGCTTTGAGATGAGATATCTTAGGGTTTGATTGAAATCTAGCACAAAGTCCTACACTGAACATGATGTCTGGTCTGGTGGCAGTGAGGTAAAGTAAACTTTCTATCATACCCCTATAAGTTTTTTGATCAAAGCTTTCTCCACTTTCATCAATTTCTAACTTAGTGGAGGTGCTCATAGGAGTGTTACTAGCCTTTGAGTTGTTCATATTAAACCTTTTTAATAAATTCATGGCATATTTAGTTTGACTAATAAAGATGCCATTGCTTAGTTGTTTGATTTGTAAACCTAAGAAGAATGTTAATTCTCCCATTAAGCTCATTTCGAATTCAAGACTCATAGTTTTAGCAAAAGATTCACAAAGAGATTCATTTGTAGAGCCAAAGATGATATCATCAACATAAATCTGAACAATGAGAAAATTATTTTCAAAATTCTTGATAAACAATGTAGTATCAACCTTGCCTTTTGTAAAGTTATTTTTGATAAGAAAATAACTAAGTCTCTCATACCAAGCCCTTGGGGCTTGTTTTAAACCATAGAGAGCTTTAGTTAATCTAAACACATGATTAGGGAGGCCATTATTTTCAAATCCAGGAGATTGTTCAACATAAACTTCTTCGGAAATAAAGCCATTTAGAAAAGCACTTTTAACATCCATTTGAAATAACTTAAAATTATTACTACTAGCGTAGGCAAGGAGCATCCTTATGACTTCCAATCGAGCCACAGGTGCGAAGGTTTCTTCGTAATCGATACCTTCTTCTTGGTTGAAACCTTTGGCCACTAATCTAGCCTTGTTTCTAACCACGATACCATTTTCATCTTGCTTGTTTCTGAAAACCCATTTAGTACCAATAACTAAATGGTCATTTGGCCTAGGAACAAGCTTCCACACCTCATTTCTCTCAAATTGATTCAATTCATCTTGCATTGCGATAATCCATGAATCATCTTTCATGGCTTCGTTAACGCATTTGGGTTCAATTTGGGAGAGAAAGGCGGCGTTTGCACAAAAAGTTTTAAGAGAAGATCGTGTTTGAACCCCCTTTGACGTGTCTCCTAAGATTAGCTCCTTGGGATGAGCATCTACATACTTCCAATCCTTGGGTAAGGATATTTCGGGAGTGGATGCATCCAAGTTGCTAGTTGGAGAAGGGGTTTCATTTAAATTCAAGGAATCAAAATTAACATCTTCGTCAAGATCATTTTTCGTGATTTCGGAAATCTCATTGAAAACAACATGAATGGATTCTTTGATAATTAAAGTTCTTTTATTGAAGATACAAAAGGCTTTAGAAACAGTAGAATAACCAAGAAAGATTCCTTCATCAGATTTAGCATCAAATTTTCCTAAGTTGTCCTTTTCATTTAAGATAAAACACTTACACCCAAAGACTTTAAAATATGAAACATTGGGTTTTTTATTGTTCCATAACTCATAGGGAGTTTGGGTTAGTAGAGGTCTTACTAGAACTCTATTCAAAATGTAGCATGCAGTATTTACGGCTTCGGCCCAAAAATATTTGGGTAGGTTGTGTTCATTCAACATGGTTCTTGCCATTTCTTGTAAATTTCGATTTTTTCTTTCTACAACTCCATTTTGTTGAGGATTTCTAGGAGTAGAGAAATTATGGTTGTATCCATTGAGTTCACAAAATTCCTGGAAATCATGGTTTTGAAATTCACCACCATGATCACTTCTAATTGATGAAATCATAGACCCTTTCTCATTCTGAACAAGTTTGCAAAACTTGGTAAAAGATCTAAGGCACTCACTTTTCTGTTTTAAGAAGTAAGTCCATGTGTATCTGCTATAGTCATCCACGATGACGAAGGCGTATTTGCTACCTCCTAGGCTTGATGTGGAGATTGGTCCGAACAAGTCCATATGGATCAATTGTAAGGGCCTAGAGGTGCTTATTTGATTTTTAGGTTTGAAGCTACTCTTAATTTGTTTACCTAATTGGCAAGCATCACATACATTATCTTTGATGAACTTGATATGAGGAATTCCTCTTACAAGTTCTTTGGATGATATTTGAGTGATTAGTTTCATGCTAGCATGACCTAACCTTCTATGCCATATCCAAGCATCCTCATTCAAAGCAGAAAAACACATTTCATTACACAAATCATTGATGTCAATAGTGTATACGTTATTTTGTTTCAATGCAATCATAGAGATATTTTTGTGTGGTTTTTCAATGATGCAAGCATTAGATTCAAATCTTATAATATATCCTTTATCACATAATTAACTAATGCTCAAGAGGTAATGTTTTAAACCATCAACTAGCAAAACATCTTCAATAGAGAAGTTGGATTTGTTACCTATGGTTCCTTTGCCAATGATTTTACCCTTGTTGTTGTCTCCGAAGGTGACATATCCTTCGTCTATGCTAGTGAGCTTAGAGAATTGAGATGGATCTCCGGTCATATGCCTTGAGCATCCACTATCAAGGTACCATCTCTTGCTCCCAGCTTGCGATGGTTTAGTTTTCTACAAGAAAAGATGATGTTTAGGTACCCATTTGCTTTTGGGTGCCTCACAAATAGATCTACATTTCTTATCATGTTGCATAGAATTTGTCATGGTTCCTTTAGGAACCCAAATCAATTTGTTTGGACTTATTTTCTTGAATGGACAACAATGTGTCTTGTGTCCAAATTTACAACAAAAGTTACATTTGTCTTGATGTTGAATATGTAAGATGGAGCCTTTTATGAAGGTGGTTGGATTTTGGTGAGGACTTCTCACGAATCCAATTCCACTTCTTTTGGGAACGTGACCCTTGTTTGTAAGGATCATGTTCAATGACTTGCTACCAACCTCGAATTTCTTCAAGGTGTCCTTAAGTAGCAAGTTTTCTTTTTGGAGAGTTTCTAGATCATGACATTTGATACATGAATTTAAACTATCATGATGTTCAACTTTTAACTTGTCAAAATCAAAAGTAAGACTATCATGCACCTTTTTCAGCTATTTATATTTTCTACTGATACTCTTGCATTCATCAAATAAGTCATTGAAAGCATTTAATAATTCATCGAAAGATAAATCAGCATTTAATGAATTCGTTACCTCCTCTCCGATGGCCATTAAGGCGTAATAAGCAACTTGCTCGGTGTTGGACTCCTCTTCCTCAGATGCGCTCGAATCATCCCATGTTGCTTTGAGCGCCTTCTTCTTTGTTGTTCTCTTTTTGGCTTGGGGACAATCACTCTTGTAGTGTCCCGGCTTTTTGCATTCATAGCAGATTTCTTGGTCCTTCTAGGGTTCAAGTTTATTTTTTGCATCATTCTTAACCTTGTTTCTTTTAAAGAACTTTTTAAACTTTCTTGTTAGAAGTGCCAAGTCATCATCACAGTCCTCATCACTTGAGTTTTCTCTCAAGTGGCATTCAGAAGTTTTGAGTGCCATATCCTTCCTGTTCTTTGGAAGGATGTCTTCTTGCTCTTCATGAGCTTTACAAGTCATTTCGTAGGTCATTAATGACCCGATTAGTTCTTCAAGAGGGAAATTTCGCAGATCTTTTGCCTCTTGAATAGCAGTGACTTTAGGATCCCAACACTTAGGAAGGGATCTTAGTATCTTATTAACAAGCTCAAAATCCGAAAAACTCTTTCTGAGTCCTTTTAGACCGTTGACGACATCCGTGAAACGGGTAAACATGTCACCAATGGTTTCACTCGGTTTCATCCGGAAAAGTTCGAAAGAATGTAACAGCAAATTGATTTTTGACTCTTTTACTCTACTTGTGCCTTCATGGGTCACTTCGAGTGTGTGCCAAATATCAAATGCAGTTTCACAAGTTGAAACACGGTTAAACTCGTTTTTGTCAAGTGCACAAAATAAGGCATTCATAGCCTTTGCATTAAGAGCGAAAGCCTTCTCCAAATCATTCCAATCGATCATTGGAAGAGAAGACTTCGAAAATCCGTTTTCGACAAGATTCTGTTAGGATCGGAGCGGCACTAAGAGGGGGGGGTGAATTAGTGCAGCGGATTAAAACTTCGATTTTAATCAAAATCTTTCGTACGTTAAGAACGAAACTTGAGAAATTTAACTTGAAGGCGTATTCTTAAAGTTGCGCAGCAAGAGTAATGAGGAACTAAAGCAGTAAGAAGATTTGCAGTAATGTAAATGACAATAATAAAAAGCAAACCAGAGATTACGCCAATTTTTAGAGTGGTTCGGTCAAATGACCTACTCCACTTGCGAGGCCCCTCTTCGATGAGGCTCCCACCTTCCACTAGCAAGTCTCTTGAAATGGAAGGGTAAACACCCCTCTTACAACCTTTTACAAGCAGCTCAACCTCTTACAAATTTTCAATAAGAAAGGAGGAGGAGAACTCTCTAGCAAATTGAAAACAAGACTTGCTAAGACTTTCTAAGACTTTTCTCTCAATCAAAATGCTTCTCAAAAGTTGTAACCTCAGCTGAGATTTGAGGAGTATTTATAGGCCTCAAGAGGATTCAAATTTTGGGCTCCAGAATTTGAATTCTCTTAGGGTTCCCGGTGCTGGAGGTTCCACCGCCCAGCCAGGCGGTGCCACCGCCCAGCCAAGGAGGTGTCACCGCCCAGCTCTCGGGTGCTGGGCAGTTTCACCGCCCAGCCAGGCGGTGCCACCGCCTGGCTCTCCGATTCATTGGTTTGGCTTAATTTTAGCCCAAACCAAATCTGACTTTGGGCCCAGTTGGCCCCTAACCAGGATATAGGATTATCTCTTAATCCTAATCCTAATTACAAGTGAACTACATAACACAAAAACATCCTAAGCAAATTTTCAACCGCGAACGTCGAGTCTTGTTCCGGCGAGCTTTCCGACGAACTTCTTCCGACGGACTCCCTGCAAGCTCCCAATCTTTGTGATGACTTTAACGAGTAGCCGAGCCTTCTCGGTGATCTCCGCGAGACTCCAACGATTTCTTCGGCGAACTTCCGACACGTTCCTGATTTCTTCTCGGATGGTTCCGGCAGCATCTCCGATGATTCTTCGGTCTCTTAAACGTCCATCGAGCTCGACTCCGGTATCCTTGCTTTATGTTTGCTGGTTATCGTAGTTAATCCTGCACACTTAACTCAATAATATGGATTAGATCAATTAACCCACCAATTGATTATATCATCAAAATCCGAGATTCAACAATCTCCCCCTTTTTGATGATGACAATCAATTGATGACGGAGTTAAACATAACTCCCCCTATCTATATGCCATATTATGAGAAGATAAAAAACACTTGAATTCCATCCCATTGGATTCAAGCATAACCCGATAAGTTCTAATCGTAGAACTTTATCGTTATCCTCATTAAACAATAGTAAGTACGAAACTTCGATGAAAATCATAAGTTAAATGATACGGGACGAATTTTGCTACGACTGAAGATAAAGATTTTCAATATAAATTTCATGATATCAAACTTGTGATATTTTCAAGGATTTGCAAGTCATATAAGACATTCATATCACACAGAAGATAAAGATTTTCAATATAAATTTCATGATATCAATCTTGTGATATTTTCAAGGATTTGCAAGTCATATAGGACATTCATATCACATAAGTTTTTGTAATTCATATTAGTCATGCTATCGTTCTGGTGCAAGTCATCACTTCTCCCCCTTTGTCATCAACAAAAAGAGACAAGCCAGCTAATTGATGATCATAGAAAAAGGTTTAGCATTTATCAAAGTTCATCATTCAAATTTGCCAGAAATAGTTTATCCAAAAGATATCATCATCTATGTAGATTAAGACAGTAGTTATCTAAAGGAAAGATCAATTATCGTACAATCGATGACAAACATGAACTTGTTTTTAAAAGCAAACAGAACAGAATAAAAAGATACATCAATTTAATCCTTAGGAGGTAATCCACAGTGCTGATACATGATATCTATTTTTTCATTCATCTGTCGTAGTGTCTTCAAAATTTCAACTTGTTGATTCTGAATTTGTTCTTGCTGTGATTTGATCTGAGATAGCTCCGCCATAATGATATCTTCAGAGGAGGAAACAGGAGCTGAAGGTGCTGCTCCAAAGGGACTAGGAGGAGGAGATTCATTTCCCATAAGAATTGGTGTTTCGGGTTGTTCTATTGGTGTAGGAATTGGATCCGTCCTTCTAGGCTGCCTAACCCATATGCTATTGCTAAGAGTGCACCTAAGTTTTTTTAGCAGGTTTTTATTTATTATGTTATATCGATCATTTTGAATAGATACTTCATCGGGTGGAATGCAAATGTCATAGGCATGAAGAATTCTAGTGATTAACCTCCCATATGGCAATATAGTATCTTTAGTCATAATTTCCTGCATGTGTTGGCGAATCAAGTACCCGAAACAATTATGCTGACCGGTCATAATCCAATACATGGTTCCTATCTCTAATTGACTTACTTCGTCAAGATGAAATTGTTTGGGGAATATGATTCTTGTGATAATGTGATGAAGAATTTTAGAGTTGAAAGGCATTAAGTGTTCACAGCTCTTGGGTAGGAAGTCAAGGTTTGGATTTGCAAAAATTGTTTTCACGGCTTCGGAATAGGTTGCTCCTATTTTTTTGACGTCCCATTTACCTTTAAAATAGCATCCCCTATCTTTTTCAGTTATGCCAATTAGCTCACAAATGGTGCTGTCAAAAATTCTAATGGGTGTTCCTAAAATGTAAGTGCTTAGGCTATCATTGTCTTCATATAGGTTGGCATAGAACAATCTCACTAACCATGGATAGATTGGTTCATCTATTTGTAGTAGAGGTAGAGCTTCTAGTTCAGCAAACCACTTAATGGGATCTAAGTCCTCTAGTTCATCCAAATCAACGTATTTTCCCTTATGGACACATCGTGTTTCAAATTTTGGAAAGCTAAGGGCTACCTCTTTTGATCTAAAAAGGTCATGGTTATATGAATCTCCTTCAATCCTTATTCCTTTTGATCTCTTTGGAGCCATTTTCTAGACAAGATGATGATGAAATTGTGAAAAAATAAGCAAGAGAAAGAGAAAAGAAAGGAGGGATTTCAAATGTTACCTTGTGGAGATTATGTTGAGAGATGGAAAGCTTGGACCACCAAGAATCCTTCTCCAATGTTTCTAAGAGTTAGAATGAGGGTTAGAGGGAATGGGAGAGGGTTTTGGAGAGGTCTTTCTTCGGGTTGGGGGCGGTGTCACCGCCGGCCCTAACCCCTCGGGTTAAAAGGGTGACTCGGTCGGTGTCACCGCCAAACTGGTCGGTGTCACCGCCTGGCGCCCGAGCGCCAGTCGGTTCAACCGCCGGATCTGGCGGTGCCATCGCTGGCATCACGCGGAGGAAAGAAAAAAAAATTTTCTTCCTTCCTTTTGTTTAGCTTCTTCCCTCAAGATCATAATTTATACTTTAATGGATCATTTTGAATTGAAGAAGAAGGAAGAATTTAAATTCATAAACGAAGGGAAAAGAACGAGTCCTTTTTGTGAAGTTCATTTTAGGGACAATTTAGCATGCCTAATTCCCTTCGGATGAATTCAAATTGGTCTTCATTCAAAGCTTTTGTAAATATATCTGCTAATTGATGCTTTGTGTCAATGAATTCTAGAACAACATCATTGTTAAGAACATGATTGCGTATGAAATGATGCCTAACATCGATGTGCTTAGTTCTAGAGTGCTGAATTGGATTTTTAGTAAGGCATATGGCACTAGTATTATCGCATTTTATGGGAATATTTTCAAGGTGAATTCCATAGTCTTCTAATGTATTTTTCATCCAAATTACTTGTGCACAACATGCACTTGCAGCAATGTATTCGGCTTCCGCCGTAGATAGTGCAACTGAATTTTGTTTCTTGGAAGTCCAAGAAACAAGTGCATGTCCTAAAAATTGACATGTTCCGGATGTACTTTTTCTATCTATCCTGCATCCGCCAAAATCGGCATCTGCATAAGCTATTAGATCAAAATTTTCAGATTTTGGATACCACAATCCTAAATCTGGAGTTCTTTTAAGATACTTAAATATTCTTTTAACACTCTTAAGATGAGATAATTTAGGATTAGATTGAAACCTAGCGCAAAGTCCTACACTAAACATAATATCCGGTCTAGTCGCAGTGAGGTAGAGTAGACTACCTATCATTCCCCTATATGTTTTTTGATCGAAACTTTCACCATTTTCATCCATATCTAACTTAGTCGCAGTACTCATAGGGGTGTTTATTGCTTTTGAATTATCCATGTTAAATCGTTTTAACAATTCTAATGTATATTTGGATTGGTTAAGAAATATACCATCACTAAGTTGTTTGATTTGTAATCCCAAAAAGAAAGTTAATTCACCCATTAAACTCATTTCAAATTCAAGACTCATACATTTGGCAAATGATTCACATAGTGATTCATCCGAAGAGCCAAACACAATATCGTCAACATAAATTTGCACAATAAGAAAATTATTTTCAAAATGTTTAATAAACAATGTAGTATCAACCTTGCCTTTGGTAAAATTATTTAAAATAAGAAAGGAACTAAGCCTTTCATACCAAGCTCTAGGAGCTTGTTTTAAGCCATAGAGAGCTTTAGTCAATTTGAATACATGATTAGGAAGAAGAGAATTTTCAAATCCGGGAGGTTGTTCGATAAATACTTCTTCGGAAATAAAACCATTCAAGAAAGCACTTTTAACATCCATTTGAAATAGTTTAAAATTATTACTACTAGCATAGGCAAGGAGCATCCTTATGGCTTCTAATCGAGCCACGGGAGCGAAGGTTTCTTCGTAATCGATACCTTCTTCTTGGTTGAAACCTTTGGCCACTAATCTAGCCTTGTTTCTAACCACGATACCATTTTCGTCTTGCTTGTTTCTAAAGACCCACTTAGTACCTATGACTAAGTGGTCACTTGGTCTAGGAACAAGCTTCCATACCTCATTCCTCTCAAATTGGTTCAATTCTTCTTGCATTGCAATGATCCAAAAATCATCATTTAAGGCTTCGTCAATGCATTTAGGTTCAATTTGAGAAAGGAAAGCGGCGTTAGCACAGAAATTTTTGAAAGAAGAACGAGTTTGAACCCCTTTTGATGTATCTCCTATAATTTGCTCTTTTGGATGAGCATCTACATACTTCCATTCTTTTGGTAAAGAAATTTCGGAAGAAGATGCATTCAAATGGCTATTTTGAGGAGGGGGTTCATTTAAATTCAAATTATCAAAACCAAGATCATCATCAAAATCATTTTTCTTTAAATCGGAAACTTCATTAAAAACTACATGAATGGACTCTTCAATTACTAAAGTTCTTTTATTAAAAACCCGAAAAGCTTTAGAAACGGAAGAATAACCAAGAAAGATGCCTTCATCGGATTTAGCATCAAATTTTCCTAAAGCATCCCTTTCATTTATAATAAAGCATTTACAACCAAAAACTTTAAAATAGGAGATGTTTGGTTTTTTGTTATTCCATAATTCATAGGGAGTTTTGGATAAGGATGGCCTTATTAGGACTCTATTCATGATGTAGCAAGCCGTATTTACGGCTTCGGCCCAAAAGTACTTAGGTAAACTATGTTCATTCAACATAGTTCTTGCCATTTCTTGTAGGTTTCTATTTTTCCTTTCAACTACTCCATTTTGTTGAGGATTTCTTGGAGTTGAGAAGTTGTGATTGTACCCATTACTTTCGCAAAAATTTTGAAAGTCACGGTTTTGGAATTCACCACCGTGATCACTCCGAATTGATGAAATCATGAAGCCTTTTTCGTTTTGAGTGAGTTTACAAAATTTAGAGAAACACTTGAAGCAATCACTTTTGTGAGCTAAGAAATAGGTCCAAGTGTATCTAGAGTAGTCATCCACAATCACAAAAACATATTTGCTTCCACCTAGACTTGTTGTATCAATTGGTCCAAATAGGTCCAAATGGATCAATTGTAATGGTCTAGTAGTGCTAATTTGATTTTTTGGTTTGAAGCTTGTTTTTATTTGTTTGCCTAGTTGACATGCATCGCATACTTTGCCCTTAATAAACTTTATATTTGGAATTCCTCGTACTAATTCTTGAGATGAGATCTTAGATATTGTTTTCATGCTTGCATGGCCTAATCTCCTATGCCAAAGCCAAGCATCATCATTTACGACGGAGAAGCACATTTCATTACTTAGTTCATCAAGATTGATGGTATAGACATTATTTTGTTTTAAAGCAATCATAGTCATGTTATGATTTGGTTTTTCAATAATGCACATATTTGATTCAAATCTAACGATGTAAACTTTATCGCATAGTTGACTAATACTCAAGAGATTATGTTTCAATCCATCAACTAGTAAGACATCATCAATGGAAAAATTAAATTTGTTACCAATAGTTCCCTTGCCAATGATTTTGCCCTTGTTGTTGTCTCCGAAGGTAACGTACCCTTCTTCTTTGCTAGTGAGCATAGAGAAATGAGATGGATCTCCAGTCATATGTCTTGAGCATCCACTATCGAGATACCATCTCTTGCTCCTAGCTTGTGGGTTTATCTACAAAAGAGGATGATTTTTAGGTACCCATTTGATTTTGGGTGCCTCAAAAATTGACCCACTAACTTTGTTATTTATGATTGAATTCTTTATAGTTCCTTTAGGAACCCATATTAATTTTTGTGAACTAATTTTCCTAAATGGGCATTTGTAGGCAATATGTCCGGATTTGCAACAAAAGTTGCATTTCATATAAGAGGAAACATGTAATGTAGGTCCTTTTATGAAAGTGGTAGGATTTTGATGTAATCCTTTTACAAATCCAATTCCATTTCTATTTGCGATGTGACCCTTGTGTGTAAGGATCATATCTAATCCTTTGCTACCAACCTTAAACTTGTTTAAGGTTTCCTTAAGAAACAAATTTTTATTTTTTATTGCTTCTAAGTGCTCACACTTAGAGCATGGAGGAGTTTGAAGACTATCAAACTTATCTTGTAGCAAAGCATGCTCTTTCTTTAAGATACTTAACTTCTTGCTAACAGTTCTACATTCATCAAATAATTCATGAAAAGCGATAGATAGTTCTTCAAAAGATAAATCTTCATTAAATAAATCACATACCTCTTCTCCTAACGCCATTAGTGCGTAATGAGCAACTTGCTCGGTGTTGGACTCCTCTTCTTCGGATGCGCTTGAATCATCCCACGTTGCCTTGAATGCCTTCTTCTTTGATGTTCTCTTTTTGGCTTGAGGACAATCGTTCTTATAGTGTCCCGGTCTTTTGCATTCATAGCAAATCACTTGGTCCTTCTTTTGTTCAAATTTATTTTTTGTATTATTCTTAAATCTGTTCTTTCTTAAATATTTTTTAAATTTTTGAGTCAAAAGTGCAATGTCATTGTCACTGTCCTCATCACTTGATGTTCCTTTCAAGTGGTCTTCTTGTGATTTGAGTGCCATATCCTTCCTGTTCTTTGGAAGGGGGTTCTCGAGCTCGTCATGAGCTTGACATGTCATTTCGTAGGTCATTAGAGACCCAATGAGTTCTTCAAGAGGGAATGCTTTAAGGTCTTTGGCCTCTTGAATGGCCGTAACTTTTGGATCCCAACTTTTAGGGAGGGATCTTAAGATTTTAGTTACTAGTTCAAAGTTAGTAAAATCTTTACCAAGAGCTTTGAGTCCATTGATGACATCCGTAAACCGGGTGTACATGTCTCCGATGGACTCACTTGGTTTCATTCGGAAAAGTTCGTAAGAGTGCACAAGGATGTTGATTTTGGACTCTTTCACTTGGCTAGTGCCTTCATGAGTGACCTCAAGAGTTCTCCAAATATCAAAAGCCGAATCACACATTGAAACACGATTAAATTCGTTTTTGTCTAGTGCACAAAACAAGGCATTCATAGCCTTTGCATTTAAAGCAAAAACCTTTTTCTCCGATTCATCCCATTCGCTCATCGGAAGAGAAGATTTTTGAAATCCATTCTCGACAATAGACCAAAGCTCAAAGTCCATAGAGATGAGGAAGATTCTCATGCGAGTCTTCCAATATGTGTAATCCGACCCATTAAACAAAGGTGGTCGTGCAATAGAATGGCCCTCTTGCATGCCGGAGTAAGCCATCTCTCTTGGGTATTAAACCAAATATGAGAGATAACCTTGCTCTGATACCACTTGTTAGGATCGGAGCGGCATTAAGAGGGGGGGGTGAATTAGTGCAGCGGATTAAAACTTCGATTTTAATCAAAATCTTACGTACGTTAAGAACGAAACATGAGAAATTTAACTTGAAGGCGTATTCTTAAAGTTGCGCAGCAAGAGTAATGAGGAACTAAAGCAGTAAGAAGATTTGCAGTAATATAAATGACAATAATAAAAAGCAAACCAGAGATTACGCCGATTTTTAGAGTGGTTCGGTCAAATGACCTACTCCACTTGCGAGGCCCCTCTTCGATGAGGCTCCCACCTTCCACTAGCAAGTCTCTTGAAATGGAAGGGTAAACACCCCTCTTACAACCTTTTACAAGCAGCTCAACCTCTTACAAATTTTCAATAAGAAAGGAGGAGGAGAACTCTCTAGCAAATTGAAAACAAGACTTGCTAAGACTTTCTAAGACTTTTCTCTCAATCAAAATGCTTCTCAAAAGTTGTAACCTCAGCTGAGATTTGAGGGGTATTTATAGGCCTCAAGAGGATTCAAATTTTGGGCTCCAAAATTTGAATTCTCTTAGGGTTCCCGGTGCTGGAGGTTCCACCGCCCAGCCAGGCGGTGCCACCGCCCAGCACTCGGGTGCTGGACGGTGCAACCGCCCAGCACTCGGGTGCTGGACGGTGCAACCGCCCAGCCAAGGAGGTGTCACCGCCCAGCTCTCGGGTGCTGGGCGGTTTCACCGCCCAGCCAGGCGGTGCCACCGCCTGGCTCTCCGATTCATTGGTTTGGCTTAATTTTAGCCCAAACCAAATCTGACTTTGGGCCCAGTTGGCCCCTAACCAGGATATAGGATTATCTCTTAATCCTAATCCTAATTACAAGTGAACTACATAACACAAAAACATCCTAAGCAAATTTTCAACCGCGAACGTCGAGTCTTGTTCCGGCGAACTTTCCGACGAACTTCTTCCGACGGACTCCCTGCAAGCTCCCAATCTTTGTGATGACTTTAACGAGTAGCCGAGCCTTCTCGGTGATCTCCGCGAGCCTCCGACGATTTCTTCGGCGAACTTCCGACACGTTCCTGATTTCTTCTCGGATGGTTCCGGCAGCATCTCCGATGATTCTTCGGTCTCTTAAACGTCCATCGAGCTCGACTCCGGTATCCTTGCTTTATGTTTGCTGGTTATCGTAGTTAATCCTGCACACTTAACTCAATAATATGGATTAGATCAATTAACCCACCAATTGATTATATCATCAAAATCCGAGATTCAACAGATTCCACAGTTCAAAATCCATAGAAATAAGAAAGATCCTCATTCGGGTCTTC
This sequence comes from Musa acuminata AAA Group, assembly GCF_036884655.1. Taxonomy (NCBI): domain Eukaryota; kingdom Viridiplantae; phylum Streptophyta; class Magnoliopsida; order Zingiberales; family Musaceae; genus Musa; species Musa acuminata. The sequence goes on along the minus strand of NC_088356.1, from coordinate 24,584,986 downwards.
CAGTAGGTATAGTCCATCCCACTGAACATGGGTGGACGCGTAATAGAATGCCCCTCTTGGTTTCCGGCGTATGCCATTTCTCTTGGGTTTTAATCCGTTAGAGAGTTAACCTTGCTCTGATACCAATTGTTAGGATCGAGAGCACTAAGAGGGGAGGGGGTGAATTAGTGCAGCGGAAATCTTTCAGCGATTAAGAACGAAAGCTGCGTTCGTTCGATAAAAACTATTTTGATGCAAAAGCCGATTCTAAGATTACTTATGATTAAGTGCAGTTTACGTCTAAACACAGTTTGCGTCTAAACGCAGTTTGCGTCTAAATGCAGAGTGCGTCTAAGCTCAGATTGCGTCTAAGTGCAGTTTGCGTCTAAGCGCAGATTGCGTCTAAGCACAGTTTGCGTCTAAACACAGTTTGTGTCTAAGCGCAGTTTACATTTAAGCTCAGATTGCGTAAATCACTTGTTTAGATCAAAAGCAGTTTAAGCAGAAGTATAAAGACAGTGTGCTGCTATTGTACAGCTCAAAAAGTAATCTGTAAAAAGCAGATTTACGTCTAAACGCAGAATTACGTCTAAACGCAGATTTACGTCTAAACTCAGATTTACGTCTGAACTTTGAAACTCGTTTGTAGACTCGCAGAAGGCAGTATGCAATTGAAATCAAGACGTAAACGTAAACTGAAATATGATGAATTGTACGAGGAAAGCCGATTTACGTCTAAATGCAGTTTTACGTCTAAATGCAGATTTTCGTCTAAACCTTGAAACTCGTTCGTAAAATTGCAGAAGACAGTTTGCAGTTATAAATGGAATCAAAACGTAAATGTCAACTGCAAAGAAACTCGTTCGTAAAAGCGCAGAAGACAGTTTGCAGTTACAAAACGTAATCGTAAACTGTAATGTATGAAAACACCGATTTAAGTCTTGAATGCAGATTCGGAAGGATCAGCACTTAGAAACTTGTTCGTAAAGGCGCAGAGAGCAGTAGCTATGTAGGAGGTTTGCAGTAATGATAAAGTGCTCAAAGTAAACGCAAACCAGAGATTTAGAGTGGTTCGGTCAGTCTTGACCTACTCCACTTTTGGCTTCCTCCACCGACGAGGTCACCGACGTCAACTAGAGGCCTTCCTTCAATAGGCGAAGGCCAACTGCCCTTTTACAGATTCACTCCTTTTGATGGGCTCAGGAGACAACCCTTACAGGACCTTTCTCTCCTCTCTTTACAACTCAAGACTTGAAGAACAGAAAGAGGAGAACTTTAGGACTTTACACAAATTTGAGCTCTTAGAATCACAGAAAAGATCAAGAATTCGGTGTAGGTCTGTATCTTTTCAGTGCTGAATGGGTGGGGTATTTATAGGCCCCAACCCAATTCAAATTTGGAGCTCAAAACGATCAAATCTCGGAATTTCGGGATCAGGCGGTTGCACCTCCTGACTGGAGAGGTTGCACCGCCTGGCAGAGCTCAAAGACTGAGCCCAGGCGGTGCCACCTCTTGACTGAGGCGGTTGCACCTCTCTGCCAGAGCTCGAAGACCGAGCTCAGGCGGTGCCACCTCTCTGTCAGGGAGGTTGCACCGCCCAGTCTTGCTCGAAGACTGAGCTCAGGCGGTGCCACCTCCTGGCTGGGGAGGTTGCACCGCCCAGTCTCGCTGGGAGGCTTAGACCAGGCGGTGCCACCTCCTGGCCTAGGCGGTTGCACCTCCTGGTGCAATCAGGGTCCGAATGGTTAGCTCCATTCGGCCCAATTTCAGTCTTTCAGGGGCCCAATTGCCCCAAGATTAAGCGAATGGGATCACCTCCCATTTTCCAACTTAATCAACGTGCTAACTACGATTAGATCTAAGACAATTTCTGCAGCTTTGCTTCGGTGCGTCAATCGCTTCTTCCGGCGAGTTTCCGGCGAACTTCCGTCGATCATCCGATGAACCCTCGGTGATGCTCCTGCGGACTTCCGGCAAACTCCTGGACTTTGCGATGATCCACTTGGCGAGTTCCGACGAGCTTCGCTTGGCAAGCTTCTGGACTTCTCGGATCTGTTCTCGTAGAACCTCCGACGACCGTCCGAACTTCCGTCGAACTCTCGAACTCCCAACGTGATCATGAACTTGACTCCGGCGCAACTCCTGCTGCTTGTCTAACTTTCATCATAGTTAATCCTGCACACTTATCTCGACACATAGATTAGACAACAAATGACAATTGACTTCATCATCAAAATCCGAGATTCAACAGCAATAGCCAATAGAATTCTGATGGATTTTAGCATTGCTACGGGTGAGAAGGTTTCGTCGTAGTCAACACCTTGCCTTTGACGATACCCTTTAGCCACTAGCCTTGCTTTATAGGTCTCTACCTTTCCATCTACTCCGATCTTTTTCTTAAAGATCCATTTGCAACCGATGGGTACAATACCTTCGGGCGCATCAACTAGGTTCCAAACCTTATTGGAGTACATAGAATCCATCTCAGAATTCATGGCTTCTTACCACTTCCCAAAGTCTATACTCATAATAGCCTCCTCGTAGGTCTGAGGATCAATATCCTCAACATCCTCTCCTCTAATATGTCCCACATATCTCTCAGGAGGATGAGATACTCTATCAGACCTGCGTAAAGTTGAAACTTGTGTATTAGGTACCTGAACAGACTCGGGCTGTAGAGTGGTGCTTGAGCTTGGTTCTCTAACTTCGCTCAACTCATCATTCTCCCACTGTCTCCGCCAAGAATGTGTTCCTTCTCAAGGAACACTACTCTCTTAGCTACAAAGACCTTTTGGTCCTCGAGATAATAGAAGTAATACCCACAAGTTTCCTTGGGGTATCCCACAAATTTGCATCGCTTTGTCCTTGATTCTAACTTATCGGGGTTGTGTCTTTTAACGTGGGCAGGGCAGCCCCAAATCGTAACAACCTTAAGATCAGGCTTCTTCCCTTTCCATATCTCATATGGTGTAGACACTACCGACTTAGTTGGAACTCTGTTCAGTAGGTAAGCTGTGGTCTCTAGGGCATATCCCTAGAAGTAGGTCAGCGAAACTCATCATGGACCGTACCATATCTAATAACGTACGATTTCTCCTTTCAGAGACACCATTTAGCTGAGGTGTGTAAGGAGGTGTCCATTGGGATAATATCCCATGGTCCTTGAGGAACTGAGTAAACTCTGTACTTAAGTACCCACCTCCTCGATCTGATCGAAGAGTTTTGATACTCTTTCTAGTCTGGTTCTCCACCTCATTCTTATACTCTCTGAATTTCTCAAAGGCCTCGGACTTGTACTTCATTAAGTACACATATCCATACCTTGAGAAATCATCAGTAAATGTAATGAAGTAGGAGTAACCTCCAATGGCATGAGTTGACATGGATCCACATACATCACTATGTATGAGTTCCAATAACTCAGTGGCTCTCTCTCCAGTTCCACTAAATGGTGAGTTGGTCAATTTTCCACGAATGCAAGGCTCACAAGTTGCATAAGACACATAGTCGAATGGATCTAGATATCCATCATTTAGCAACTTTTGAATCCTTCTTTCATGGATGTGACCTAGCCTACAATGCCATTGGTATGCACTGTTCAACTCATCTTGTTTCCTTTTGGACACATTTACATTCATGATATGTGGAGTGGTGTCTAACATAAATAAACCATTATGCAATGTTCCTTTCGTGATAATCTTATCATCTAATAATATCGAACAACCATTGTTCTCAAAAACAAATTTATATCCACTAACTGTTAAACATGAAATGGAGATAATGTTTTTGATAATAGATGGAACAAAATAACATGCATCTAATGCAATAAAAGCTCCACTAGGCAGATGTAGGGCGACCTCGCCAACAGCTAATACAGCAACTTTTGCTCCATTACCCATCTTGAGGTCCATCTTGCCTCTTTCAAGTCTCCTAGGCCTTGTCAGAACCTGCAACGAATTGCATATATGATAAGCACTACCGGTATCCAATACCCATGTGTTATCACAAGATTCTAACAAATGGAGACTGATCATGAATGTACCTGAAGCTTCATCAAGCTTTTGTTTCGCCCTTTCAGCAAGGTACTCTTTACAGTTTCTCTTCCAGTGCCCATCTTTACCACAGTAGAAGCACTGGCCTTTGTCCTTTGTTGGGTCTTTCTTAGCAACCTTTGCTTTACCTTGTTTGCCCTTGCCCTTTCCCTTCTTAAGGGACCTTTCTGCTTTCCTTTTCTTTCTAGTCTCACCAGTGTAGAGAACTGGCTTCTCTTTCTTAATAGTACTCTGCCTCCCTCACCATATTGAGGAGCTCTGGGAGAGTCACCTCAAGCTTGTTCATATTAAAATTCATTATGAACTGTGAAAAGGAATCTGGTAGGGACTGAAGCAAATGTCCACACACAAGTTATCCTCTAGGACCATTCCTAGACCTGTGAGTTTCTCTATCCACTCAATCATCTTTAGGACATGGTTCTGAACCGGTATCCCCTCAGTCATCCTAGCGAGGAAAAGGCTCTTGGATATCTTATATCATTGAGTCCTTCCCTGTTCCTCAAACAATTTGCGGACATGTAGGAGAATGGATCTGGCATCCATTTTTTCATGTTGTCTCTGTAACTCTGGAGTCATAGAGCCCAACATATAGCACTGAGCAAGAGTGGAGTCATCAATGTACTTCACGTAGCGAGCGATCTCATCCTCGCTTGCCCCTTCTTCGGGCGTAGGCATCACTGTATCAAGGACGTACACGATTTTCTCCGCTGTGAGAACAATTCTCAAGTTACGGAGCCAATCCGTATAATTTGGACCAATGAGGCGGTTGACATCAAGTATGCCACGTAAGGGATTTGAAAACGACATTTTCTGAAAATAAAGATGTAGCAGAAATGAATAACATGCAGATTTTGCAAGAAATAAACTATCAAGATATGGACTTCTATCTTAATATGCTCCCACTATTTTACTAACGAGTCACGCGACACCCTCAGCACGTGAAACGGAAGTCTCCGGCAGACTTCTAGTGGGGATCAGGATCCAATCAGCGTCTTAGTGTAACCTCGAGGGACTCGACCAATCACACTAAGCCTAAAAGGTAGGCAACTCTTGCCGATCACAACTCCTTATGATTCCCGTCCTGTTCGGCCTCCGAATCACCATGGCCTCGAGGGACTCGACCAACCATGATGCTCGGTTAAGTCAACACCTTCGTTACAAGATGAGTCTGATTTGATGATACACCCTCGAGGGACTCGACCAAGCATACCATGTCCTCAGGTCACCGGTGACATCTCTATGTCGTAAGCAAGATAGCGAATCGCGATATAGGTGAGTCTCGAGGGACTCGACCAACTCAACCTACACCGGGAATCGGTTCCTACTCATAACGATGGAAGGCCACGTGGGTCAATCTAATTGCCTCACGTTTACCGACTTAATATTATCGAGAGATGTTTCTATAATTTGGTCTCCTAATATGACATGTCACACATATACATATTTAATATATATCTACATCGCATGCAAATATATATACATATCTAGTATGTGTATAAGCAATCACACCAGATGATCATGGACCACAACCTAATATGATTAGGCCCGAGCCAGTAGGCCTAATCACTCACATCAAGATCTATGTGTGCAACGGTGCATCTTCATGCCCTGTGATCGTCCATCTCGTCCTCGTCAGTTTCGTCGGCATCTTGATGCATCTCCATGCATCACGATCGTTCGTCTCGTGGGTCCCGCTATCGCATCCACGCTCCCGCTGCGCCTCCTCATGTGATTACAACTTAATCATAGGCACGCAGGCCCGACAATAAACGAGAAATATAATAGAGGTTCGCAGACCTCAATAATAATAATCACAAATACACACATCACACGATCCATGATCATCCGTCCACACATCATACATCACATGTATAAATAATCATCATCATGTAGGACTACTAGATAATAATAAAAATAATAATCAACTAAACCTTTTAATTAATTAATATTTTCTGAAATCAGGGATATATAGGGAATTTCTCAATTCCTAAGGGTATTTTCGTAATTTGGACAAAAGACAGAAACTGGAATTTCTCAAATTCCGAGAGGCAAAATTGTCTTTTTCCCAGAAAACCCTAATGCCCTTTCCCCTTTTCGCTGCTGCCGCCGCCGCCACCCTGCCGGCGGCAGCCTGTGCGGCGGGGCGAGGGCACTGCCCTCGCCTGCAGGCGGCACGCCCGCTGGCGGCGATGCCGTTGCGGGTGGGCGCCCCCTTCGAGCGTCGCTGCCTCCGCAGGCGGTGCTGTCCCGCCGGGCGGCCGCCCCTGTGGGGGGGGGGGGGGGGTTTCGCCTCTGCCCGTGGGCTGCCAGCCCCGCCAGCAGCAAGCCTGCTGCAAGCAGACCGCCGGTCGGCTGCTGCAGGCACAGCGCTTGCGCATGCGCCAGCGCTGTGCTGCCTGGCTGCGGTTGCGGCTGCCGCTACAGGTGGCTGCAAGCATGCAGATCGAGGGCAGCAACTGTTGCTGCCCTTCCTCGCTTTTGCGTCAACGATTTTGACGTCAAAATTCTTCCTAAACGCAATACACGCAGTTCAAAACCAATCATTCGCACGAACAACCTGGCTCTGATACCACTGTTGGGAGATCAAGCGTCCTCCTCTCTAGCGGTGATCCACACAGTAGGGTTGCGACGACGCTCCTCAAAACTGCAGGCCTACTTTGAGGTGGAGAGGGAGATGAGAATAGGAAAGGCAAGCAAAGACTCTAGCCTATGAGGCTGTGAATCCCTCCTATTTATAGAGATCCCGTGTCAAACCTTAATGGGTCCTTCCCTAGTGGGTATTGGATCTGCATCCAATAAGACAATGGCTCCGTCGGATATCTCATATCCGAACCTCTACTCATCGCAATGCCTACCATATGTGTGTGACCCTCTAGGCCCAATATCAAGCTGGCCGTGAGTCATACCTGTCAGAACTCCTTCTAACTCAGTGAATTATTATCTCTATAATAATTCACTCGACTCATCGACTACGGACGTACTAGGCCACTACGTCGTAGTCCCCAGACGATACAGGGGAATCCAATCCATTGGACCTGTCTGTCCTCAGTTACCATGTACCTATAGTCCCTCATCCATCTAATATCTCAGAGACCGTATATCGAGCATGGTGTTGTCAGACCCATACGGTTTCTACTCGAGTCTCGCTCTAATCGGATTCTCCCGGAGAACTCTTTCTCTCTCAACCCGAATGACCCTGGCCAGGGATTTGTCTGAGCAAGAACACATAGGATATTCCTCTCATGACGCTGAGAGTGGATGATCCTCTATTGACACTCAATAGCCCTCGTAAGGTCGACTACCACTCCCAATGACCAGCTGTACTAGATCTGGGAACAGCCAAACCTATAAGTCTGGTATCAAAGAGTGGAGCACTCATACAGGACATCCTTGGTGTCTCAAGACTAAGGACCAGATACACTACTAGGACTACGGAATCGCTGTCTGACAATAAGGCATCATCAACCATCCAGCATTCCGTAAGCGGATCAATCAGTGAACTCATTCTCCAATGAGCACCTGTACTGTATCCCTAGTGTCCCTACACGAGCAGCTATGAGACCAGCTGCATCCATCATATGGACGGGTATACAGCACACCAGTCTATCCGGTTATCACGATGTCCTTCTCGAGTAACCTATGACCGGGATTATTTAGGATATGTGTTTAAAGGTGAATCGATCTCATTATCGTGATCTCATCACGATCCGATTCCCATTGCACAAATCCAAGGACATCACAAAATATATATACACATATGCAATTGTTATAAAGTGATATACGCCAAAATATAATAAGCAAAAAGATTATGTATCAAGTCACACGTGCCATCACTCACGTGATTGGCTTGCTGGGCACCTATGACTAGCACCTTTCCTATTCTCCTCTCCCTCTCCACCTCAGAGCAGGCCTGGAGTTTTGAGGAGCGTCGTCGCAACTCTACTATGTGGATCACCGCTAGAGAGGAGGACGCTTGACCTCCTTCATCCTCTCCTAAGGATCTGCAAGGAAACAGGGATATACGATCTCCCTAGGTAACACAATCTACTCTATACGCAGTTTTAAGTTTACGGATTTTGCGCACCAATCTTCGCACGACGACGAACATCTTTTTGGGAATCGGGGATTTTGTTTTCTTGTTCTTCTGCTGCGCATGTGATGTCACCCCCAAGATTCCCAACAAGACCAAGATATTTAACTGGCAGATTTCCCTCACTAACCCCTAGGGTATGCGCAATAACATTTTTGTCCTCAATGCAAGGGCTCATGTAGACTTTACTTTTCGTATGATTTAACTGAAGGCCAAAAACTATGCCAAAATCATTCAGAATAGTAGCCGGGTTTCTTACTGAAGTTAAATCATTCTGAAGAAAGAGAAGAAGATCATCTGCAAAGAATATATGTGATATATGAATAGGGCCAGCATGGGGTACCTTAATACTGCCATTAGAGATCGCATATTCCAACATATAGCTAAGTCCTTCCATTGCAATAGTAAAGAGATATGGAGAGAGTGGATGACCTTGTCGGATACCATTCTTGCTCCCAAAAAAACCAACAGGTGAGCCGTTGAAGAGTATTGAAAACTTTGGAGTTTCTAAGCAACATTGAATCCAATTAACCCATTGCTGAGGGAAGTTCATACCGTGGAGCATCTTATAGATAAAGTTCCTATTATATGAGTCAAAGGCTTTTCGTAGATCAGCTTTAAAACAGATTTTTGTCCCTTTTGCTTTTGAGTGCAGACCCTTGACTAAGTCATTAGCAAGCAGAATATTATGATGTATACTTCTCCCTTTGATGAAAGCAGCCTGATTTGGACTAATTATCTTGTGTATTACCTTTTGCAATCTATCTGCTAACAGTTTGGAGATGATCTTGTAAATAAAGTTGCATAAAGATATGGGTTGATAGTTCTCTAGTGAATCAGCCCCTGCATTCTTAGGAATTAAAGAAATGAAAGTGCAATTCATCTCTCTAAGAATATGACCTGAAGAGAAAAAATGTTGGCAAGCTTTAATCACATCATTACCAATAATAGACCATATAATTTGGTAAAATTCAGCAAGAAATCCGTCTGGACTAGGGATTTTGTGCTTTGGTGACTTAAAGACAACTCTTACTATTTCGTCATCTGTAATTGTGGCATTGAGGATAGAAATGGCACTCGAATCAAGCTTTCTAGTTGGCTCCACATGAATATTATTAGGTTGCCCCGCTTGGTTGAGTAAGGAATAAAAAGATTGCTCAGTGTATGCTTTAACCTCATCTAAATTCTCAATAAGATTGTTATCTTTATCTCTGCATTTCCCGATGCGGTTAACGGCTCTTCGAGTAGCAATGGAAGCATAAAAAAAACTTAGTATTGGAATCCCCTATAGTAAGCCAATGCTGTCGAGACTTCTGTTTTGCAAAACTTTCCTCCTGCTTTAAGGCTTGCATGAAGTTATTTCTAGCTTCTGTCTCTTTTTCGATAAGATTCTCATCATGGGGCTGAAGTTGCAGCTCATGTTGCATTGCTATTAGTTCCTTTCTGCAAAATTGAACTCGGGTGGTAATATTGCCAAAGGTATTTGTATTCCACTCCTTAAGTGCTGCTTTGTAGGCTTTGAGTTTTTGACATAAGATGTAAGAGGGGGATCCATGCACATTAACATTCCAAGCTGATATGATAACATCAAGGAACTGAGGATGAGTACTCCACATGTTGAAGAATCTAAATGGTTTCTTGCCTTTTGGTGTTGCTTTATCTACGTGTATGTACATTCAAGAATGATCAGAAAACAATGGAGCATCATACTCTAGAAGTGAATCTGGGTAAACTATTAACCATTCTTGATTAATCAGACATCTATCGAGTCGAGCCATTATTTTTCTGTTAGCAGCACCTTGATTAATCCAGGAGAGCCAATTACCCACTGATTTCATATCAGTCAATGCAGTAGTATCTATGTAATCATTAAAACTATGAAGCTAACTTTTTGAAAGCTGTCTACCCCCCACTTTTTCATTTGTGTACCGAACAGTATTAAAGTCACTAAGAACAATCCAAGGTACATTAAGACAACCATATGCAATGTTAGTTAGATCAGACCACAGTGTATTTCTTTCTTGCATACTATTTGAAGCATATATACCAGTGAAATTGAATTGACAGTCATTCTTTTTGTCCTCTACCTTAAGATTGATGAATTGATCAGTAGCAGAAATAAACCAAGCATTAATAGAGTTAGGATGCCATAAGACCCATATTCTACCAAAAGTTTCATTTGAGTTATTGGTAAACAGTTCTGCGTCCGGCCATATTAAATTCTTTTGAGCTTGAACGCATGATTGTTTAATTTTAATTTCCACTATAATAACAATATCACATACGACAAACTTGATTATTCTATTGAGCTCCTGACATTTCTCAGTCTTATTAAGTCCACGAACATTCCAGCATGTTATCTTCATCAGTAATAAACAAATGAAAAAGGTGATAAGGTATTCATCCTACGACTTTAGATGGATTGTACCATCCTTTTTCTTATCCTTTGGTTTTGTATTTTCCTCCCGCACAATATCTAAAATACCTTGAATCATGTGGTCTTGATTGGCAAGGTTTATTGAAGCATGATAAGATTGTTACGACACAATATCCTGGTTAGTACTTGTTGGAGCAGCCTGACTAGAGAGGTTTGTTGGGGCATGAGTTTGTTGAGACAGAATATCCTTGTTGGCGATGTTTGTTGCGACTTGAGTTTGTTGAAGAAGAATATCCTTGTTGGCGAGATTTGTTTGGGCTTGAGTTCGTTGAGCTATTGTGGACGGATCCGAAGATATTGGAAGAGATGAAGTTCCTGACTTGTGCTTCTCCTGTCCACTAGTACCATGGGAAACTTGTGTTGTAGAAGGCTCAGACATTATAGGAAGAGGTAAAGTTTTGGATTTGTCCTTCTGTCCGCGGTGTTGTCCATGCGAGTCGGAATGCTCAATAGCCTTCGCCACCATCGGTGCTACTGCCATTAGAGAAGACTCGCTTTGTTGCAGAGGCGCTTGACGTGGTCGATAGACCTTTGTGATCGGTTTTGGAGTTTGCTGACAAGCTCCATTTGCATGACCGAAAGATAAGTAATGCTGACATCGTTGTGGCTTCCAGGAATATGAGACATGTACCTTCCGAGTGTTCCCGTCAAGATCATGATAGAAAACCTCATTTGGAAGATCTTCATCGGAAGAAACCAGTACACATGCTCGTGCAAATGCTAATCTCGTTAGAGCTGCTGTTGCTTTGTCGATGTAGAGTGGCTGTCCCAAAGTGCTGCATAACTTTGCAATAAAACGTCGACTCCAAAGATGTAGAGGAAGACCTTGAAATGATACCCATAATGGAATAGACTGTAGGCTATCTAACTCCAAACGGACATCAGGAGACCAGCGTCGTAGAATCATTGGATGGCCGCGAATAGTCCAGAATCCTTCAAGGACCCGTTGCAAATCTTCTTCAGAGTATAGCTTGCAAACAAAGAATCCGTTCTCCAGCATATGAAGATCAAATGAAGATATTCCCAATCGAGTTTTGATAAATGAGGATAGTGGGAAATAAGATGTTTTGAGACCTACCACATAACCAACAATCGCCATAGACCATGTCTCAATAAGCTCTGCTGAATCAGCAGTCTCGTATATAGCAATCTTCTTATAAGCCTGAACTTCTGGAGTAAAGAATTCCAAGCTTAGATCCGGACTTCCAATTGGAGCCTTGAAGAGGCTAGTCCAATGCCGAGGGTCACTGGAAATGAGAGCAGGCTGCCGCGATCTAGAGCGTGACCTACTTCGATGTTGCTTCGTCGAAGGAGTTTCTCTCTAGAGAGGATATGGTGGAGGAGCAGATTGAGGGGTAACGGTAGGGAGTCTTGCCATCGTATCAACCCTCCTGCCACCATCGCCAGCCCTAGGGGCCGTCGCTGCCATGTTTGATCCCTCTTCTGGTCGTCGCTACAGAATCGTCGCCATAGGGAAAAGCCACCGCCGTAATATATCAGATCGCCGCTACAGTACCATCGCCCTAGGGAGATCTGGTCGCCGCTATAGTATCGTCGCTAGTTATAAGTGCCCAACAAGCCAATCATGTGAGTGTTGGCATGTGTGACTAAGCATGAAGTCTTTATACTTATTATATTATGGAATTTTATCACTTTATATTCCCTGTTGCTTGAATATATTGTGATATATTCAAGCAACAGGGAATATAAAGTGATAAAATTCCATAATATAATAAGCATAAAGACTTCATGCTTAGTCACACATGTCAACACTCACATGATTGGCTTGTTGGGCACCTATAACTAGCACATATGAGATATGGAAAGGGAAGAAGCTCGATCTTAAGGTTGTTAATATTTGTGGCTACCCGACCTACGTCGAAAAACACAACCTCGACAAACTGAAATACAGGATAAAACGATGCATATTCGCGGGATATCCCAAGGAAACTAATGGGTATTATTTCTATCAACCCGAGGACCAAAAGGTCTTTGTAGTCAAGAGAGTAGTGTTCCTTGAGATGGAACACATTCTTGTTGGTGACAATGGAAGCATGATAGAGTTGAGCAAGATTGGAGAACCTAGCTCAAGCACTATTCCATAGCTGGAGTTTGTTCATATACACAACACACAAGTTTTGACTTTATGTAGGTCGGGTAGAGTACAGTTAAATCTCAGATTTTGATGATGAAATCAATTGGTAAATTGTATGATCTAATCTATATGTTGAGAAAAGTGTACAAGATTAATGTTAGGACTCTAGCTAGGAGAGTCCTAATTGAGAGGGACATTCATGTAAAACCTACCTAAGCCGATCTCTATTAAAGAGGTGAAGAGGCCGGCTAGGGTTAGGAGGTTGTTTCTTAGAGAAGAATTAGGAGTTGTAAAGGAATAGAAGTCTTGAGTAGAAGTCCTATTAGGAGTTGGTTAGAAGTAAGAGTCTTGAATAGGAGTCTTGAATAGGAGTCCTATTGGGAGTTAGGATTTAGAAACCCTATAAATAGGCATATATCCCTCCTCTTTTGATAAGAAATAGATGAATCTTTTCTGCAGCCTTTGAGCAGCAACTTGGAGGGAGGAACCCCTATAGAGTTCCAAGGAGGCCGATCCCCTAAAGAGATCAACCCAAAGTTTAGAATCTGCAAGGGTTCTAATAATTAACTACGATAGTAGTAAGACATGAAGCAGATGATGAGCTGGAGTCAAGATCGAGACTTCGTTGGGAGTTCGAGTGTTTGTCGAAAATTCGGACGTTCGTCGGAAGTTCTGCCCGAACTGACCAAGAAGTCCAAGAGATTGCCAAAGAAGCTCATCAGAACTCACCAAGAAGATCGTCATAAAGTCCAGGAGCATGCCGGGAGTCCATCGGAACATTGCCAAGAGATCATCGGAAGTTCGCCCGAAGATCGCCGAAAGCTCACCGGAAGAACAATTGACGTACCAGAACAGGAATGCTTTGTTAAAATATCTTAATTATTGTAGTTAGAACTTCAGTTGAGTTAGGATTGGGAGGTAATCCCACTAACTTAGTTAGGGGTCAACTCAGCCCAAAATAGGCTGAATTAGGTCGGATTGAATAGCCCATTCAGCACCTAAAACCACGACCGGCGAGGGTACTACCTGGTGACCCAGTCTCCCAAGAGGTCTGGGCGGTGGTACCATCAGTATTTAATGCTGCCAACGGTGGTACCACCATATCAGGCAGTGATACCGCTAAAGCTCCATCTCTGAGCTCAGTCAAGCGGTCGTACCGTCCAGACTAGACGATGGTACTGTCCAGTGTTAGACTGCAAGTGGTAGTACCACCCAGTAATGGTGGTGGTACTGTCAGTACCTAGAAATCCAGGGATGTGACACTTTTTGGCTCTAATTTTAAAGCCATTAGGGCCTATAAATACCCCACCTTTTTCTGCATGAAAGGGCATAAAAGTATTAGCATAATCTTGAATCTTTGAACTGTTAAAATGTTATAAAAGTGCTAGAGTCCTCCTCCCTTTCTAATTGTTGAGATCATTCAAAAGAGGTATGAGACTTGTAAGGGTTATCTCCTAAACCTGTGAAAAGGAGAAAGCGCTATAAAGAGGTGATTGATCTTCACCTATTGAAAAAAGACCTATTGAAGGAAGACCATTAGTGGATGCCGATGACCTCGACAGAGGAGGAATCGGAAGTGGATTTAGGTCACAATGACTAAACCACTCTAAATTCTGGTTTGTTTTTCTATTTGTGTAATTTACATTACTGCAAACTTCCTTAACCTTCTCTTTGCACTTACAAAAGCTTTCAAGTTCAATTTCTTTCCGAAATTGATTGAATCGAAACAAATATTTTTTAGAATCAATACATTTTGATAAGACCCTAAAGTCTCATCGTAAAAGAAATGAAAGAAATGATAAGGCTCTGATACCAAATGATAGAACCCTAAGGTTTTATCATCAAAGAAATGGAAGAAAAGGGGATGATCACTTCGAGAGGATCGGCCTCCTTGATCACTTCGAGGGGATCAGCCTCCTTGATCGTTTTGAGGGGATCGACCTCCCAGGGTTTGTCATAACAAACTGGAATAATATTTCATTGATTGATTACTTCATCCCCTTTTCTTCTATTTCTTTTATGATAAAACCTTAGGGTTTCAAACCAAAGAACCAAGTAAGCACCTCTAGACCATTCCAATTGATCCATATAGACTTATTCGGACCAATTGCTATATCAAGCATAGTAGGTAGCAAATACACCTTTGTCATCGTGGATGATTATGGTAGATACACTTGGACTTACTTCTTACCATACAAAAGTGAATGCTTTAGGTATTTTTCTAAGTTTTGTAAACTTGTTCAAATTAAAAAGGATTTTTTGATTTTATCAATTCGAAGTGATCACGGTGATGAATTTCAAAATCGTGATTTCCAAGATTTTTGTGAATCTAATGGATACAACCATAATTTCTCTACTCCAAGAAATCCTTAACAAAATGGAGTAGTAGAAAGAAAAAATATAAACTTACAAGAAATGGCAAGAACCATGTTAAACGAACATAGCATATCCAAATATTTTTGGGCTAAAGCCGTAAATATCGGCATGCTATATCATGAATAGGGTTCTAGTAAGACTATTACTTTCCAAAATTCCTTTTAGATGTGGAACAACAAAAAACCCAATGTTTCATATTTTAAAGTTTTCGGGTGTAAATGTTTTATCTTGAATGAAAAAGATGTCTTAGGAAAATTTAATGCAAAATCTGATGAAGGGATTTTGCTTGGCTATTCTTCTATTTCTAAGGCATTTGGAATTTTTAATAAAAGAATTTTTTTTTATAAGTAAAAGTAAATTGATTTTGTGTAAAGTTTCTACAAATAGCTTTGTCTATACAAGTTATAGACGAAGCTAGGTAACTCATAGAGTACTCAAGCGGTAGTTATGACTACACATACTGTAGACTATAACTCTTAACTGTGACCAACAAATAAAATTTAAAGTCCAGATATGCCAAGATTTCCTGTGGGTATAGCTTTTGACATCATGCCCAAGATCTTTAGCTAATAGCAAAATTGAATTTGATAAAAATATCTTTTTCTCTCTGTGTAAGGTGCTCCATTTTGAGATCGTTCTCCATACATGATCTTGAGTCTCCAATAATCTTTATCAAGAGCTGAGCATTGTTTGTGTTTTGACACTCAAAGATTCTGCTACATCTTTCCTTCCACATCCACCAAATAGCGCATTTGAATATAACCTTTGTCAATTGTGTAAGAGGCGCTTTTCTTGAAAAACATTGCATGATGTTAGCTAATTCTTGATGCAAGTTTGGTTGCGGCATTCTATTGAGTTAGAATCGCTGGAGAATCTCCTTCCATATCCATTTAGTATAGTCACAAGCAAAATAGAGATGGTCAACAGTTTCTTCTTGTTGCATGCAAAGGGAGCATCGGTTAACATGATGGATACCTCTTCTTTTCATATTGTTTATTGTAGGTAGTTTATTCAGAAGGGCCTGCCATGTATATAAGGAATGTCTCTGTGATCCCGGTCGATCCCATGTCCAACTGCTTGGGAGCCACTTGTTATTTCTTTGCCTAATTTGATTCCATGCGGATGTGGCACTAAATTTACCATTGTCATGAAGCCAAATAAGTACATCTGAAGGGTTGTTCCTGATTGGAATAGCTGTGATAGTCGATCAAAGTGATAACATTTCAGGAGAAATAGGAGTAGGGAGACACCAGGTACCATTAGCAATGAACTCGGAAACCTTCCAATCTTTGGGAGCCCCAAGGTCTTTTCGTATTCTGTCACCATATAATTGAAATATACTTTTCCCATTCACCCAAGGATCGTACCATATATTAGTATTAGTTCCAATAGAGATTGCATAAGAAATGTGTTTAATTAGCCAATTCCTTGCCTTTAAAATTCTTTTCCAGGCTGTAGAGTGGTATGTTCTTGTTAAAATTTTCCAAATCGATTCCTTTGAAAGATACCTAGCAGAAACCCATTGTGACCATAAGAAACATTTGTTTTGCAAAAGGTCCCACAATTGCTTTACCAAACATGTTTTTTTCCAATCTCTAGTATTTCTCAAGTTCAGCCCCCCTTCATCTTTCGGTTTTCAGATGCTGTCCCAATTTACCATATGTATTGTCTTATCATTTGTGCCATTCTAGAAGAAGTTTATTAATAACCGCTCAATATCTTGGAGAAGTCCAATAGGCAGAAGAAATACATTAGACCAATATATAGAGTAAGAGTACAACACCGAACGGATGAGTTCAAGTCGTCTTGCTTTTGAAAGAAGCCTATTTTTCTAGGAGGAAATTCTATTCTTTATTTTTTGCAGGATAGGCTAACAGTGGGTTTTGTGAATGCCAGTGGATATAAGTGGGAGACCAAGATATGTAACTGGCATATTTCCCTCACTAACCCCTAGGGTATGTGCAATAACATTTTTGTCCTCAATGCAATGGCTCATGTAGACTTTACTTTTCGCATGATTTAACTGAAGGCCAAAAACTATACCAAAATCATTCAGAATAGTAGCCAGGTTTCTTATTGAAGTTAAATCATTCTGAAGAAAGATAAGAA
This sequence comes from Musa acuminata AAA Group, assembly GCF_036884655.1. Lineage (NCBI taxonomy): Eukaryota > Viridiplantae > Streptophyta > Magnoliopsida > Zingiberales > Musaceae > Musa > Musa acuminata. The sequence continues at coordinate 24,567,848 of NC_088356.1, read as the reverse complement.
GATCATTTGCAAAGATTATATGTGATATATGTACTCCATTAATGTATTTTTTTGTGCTAGGAATATGCTGATGAGCTGTCTTATCTGAGTAGGCTGAGTTGAAGATAATGTGACAATATTATTAGCTGAAGAAAAATATCATATTATTAACATGGTCCATATGAATAGATTGTAGCAAATTAGACACTCCCATGTCATTATTGACGACATCCATGAAACGGGTTTACATGTCCCCTATAGTCTCGCTTGGTTGCATTCGAAAAAGCTCAAAAACATGCAATAAAATGGTAACTTTTGAGTCTTTGACTCTACTAGTTCCCAACGTGTGATTTCAAAGTGTTCACCAAATATCAAAAAGCCATTTTGCACGTAGAAATCCGATTGAACTCATTTTTGTCTAAAGCACAAAATAAGGCATTCATAGCCTTTGCATTTAAAGAAAAATACTTTTCCAAATCCGACCATTCGTTCATCAGTTTAGTGTTGAATCTCGTATTTTGATAATGAAACTACTTGATATATGTTTATGATTTAATATGCGTTTTGAGTGACGCAGGATGCTTTGATCAGGATGAGACAATTAAAGCAGGAAAATCATGTTGTGCCGGAGGAACATGTCAGAAGATTGGACGTCGGGCCGGTAGATCGGTCGACGTATCGACAGAAGGCTTCGGGCAGTGGACTCAGGCATCGGGCCAAGAAGAGCGATTATTGTGCCAAGGATATCGGAGTTGCGGAGTCAACTGGCCGATTGGGCAATAGGCCGCAGGAGAGGACGATGCGCCGAAGAATCAGACGAAGCGTCGAGGGACCAATGACATGCCGGACAACTTGGTTAATTGCTTAGGATTAATTGTCTCGATCGAAGTTTTGTTTTAATTGTGCAGGATTAACTATGATAACGATGAAGACATAAAGCGAAACAAAGTGTCGGAGTCAAGCGCGAAGGCTCGTTGCGAGTTCGAGAGTTCGACGGAAGTCCGAAGGTTCGTCGGGAATGCTACCGGAACTAGCCGAGAATGAGTTGGGAGCTTGCCGAAGGGTTTTTCGGAAGCTCGCCGGAAGGTTCGTTGGGAGTTTGCGGAGCTCGCCGAGAAAGATCGGAGCTTGCCGAAGAAGCTCGTTGGAACTCGCAAAGAACAAATCGTGAAGTCTAGGAGCTTGCCGGGAGTCCGCAGAATGGTTTCCGAGAGTTCATCGGAAGACCGCCGGAAGTTTGCCGGAACCTCGCCAGAAGAAGTCTTGACTTGCGGACTTTGTAATAGCTTAGAAAATGTCTTTAAAATCATAGTTAGCACATTAATTAGGGTTAGGATTAGGTGTTAATCCTATAACCCAAGTAGGGGCCAATTAGGCCCAAGGTCGGACTAGTTTGGGCCAAGTTTGGAGCCAAACCAAGTGAGCTGAAATAGTGAAAGAGGTGGCACCGCCCCAGCCAGGAGGTGGCACCGCCTAGGCTAAGCCTCCCAGCGAGACTGGGCGGTGCAACCTCCCCAGCCAGGAGGTGGCACCGCCTGAGCTCAGTCTTCGAGCTAGACTGGGCGGTGCAACCTCCCTGACAGAGAGGTGGCACCGCCTGAGCTCGGTCTTCGAGCTCTGGCAGAGAGGTGCAACTGCCTCAGTCAAGAGGTGGCACCGCTTGGGACTCAGTCTCCGAGCCAGACTCAGGAGGTGCAACCGCCCCTGACAGAGAGGTGCAACCGCCTGAGCTCAGTCTTCGAGCTCTGCCAGGCGGTGCAACCTCTCCAGTCAGGAGGTGCAACTACCTGATCCCGGAATTCCGGGATTTGATCGTTTTGAGCTCCAAATTTGAATTGGGTTGGGGCCTATAAATACGCCACCCATTCAGCACTGAAAAGATACAGACACACACTCGAAATCTTGCTATCTTTCTGTGTTTTAGAGCTCAAAACTGCTAGTTCTCCTCTTTCTATTCTTCAAGTTTGAGTTGTAAAGAGAGGAGAGAAAACTTCTGTAAGGGTTGTCTCCTGAGCCCATCAAAAGGAGTGAATCTGTAAAAGGGCAGTTGGCCTTCGCCTATTGAAGGAAGGCCTCTAGTTGACGTCGGTGACCTCGTCGGTGGAGGAAGCCGAAAGTGGAGTAGGTCAAGACTGACCGAACCACTCTAAATCTCTGGTTTGTATTTATTTTGAGTACTTATCATTACTGCAAACCTCCTACATAGCTACTGCTCTCTGCGCCTTTACGAACAAGTTTCTAAGTACTGATCTTTCCGAATCTGCATTCAGACGTAAATCGATGTTTTCATACGTTATAGTTTACGTTTACGTTTTGATTCTGCAAAACTGTCTTCTGCGCTTTTACGAACGAAGTTTCTAAGTTCAGATCCCTTTAAAACTACGTTTAGACGTAAAACTGCGTTTAGACGCAAACTGCGTTTAGACGCAAACTGCGTTTAGACGTAAAACTACGTTTATACGTAAAATTGTGTTTTTGACGTAAATTGTGCAAACTGTGTTTAAACGTAAAACAGTGTTTTAGACGTAAACTACTTTTAAACGTAAAACTACGTTTAGACGTAAAACTGCGTTTAGACGCAAACTGAGTTTAGACGTAAAACTACGTTTAGATGTAAAACTGCGTTTAGACGCAAACTGCATTTAGACGTAAAACTACGTTTAGACGTAAAACTGTGTTTAGACGTAAAACTACGTTTAGACACAAACTGCACTGCGCTTAGACGCAATCTGATCTTAGACGCAAACTGCGCTTAGACGCAATCTGCATTTAGACGCAAACTGCATTTAGACGCAAACTGCGCTTAGACGCAAACTGTGTTTAGACATAAACTGCACTTAATCATAAGTATTCTTAGAATCAGCTTTTGCATCAATATAGTTTTTATCAAACGAACACAGCTTTCGTTTTTAATCGCTGAAAGATTTCCGCTGCACTAATTCACCCCCCCCCCTCTTAGTGCTCTTGATCCTAACATTTAGAGGGAAGTTGAAAACCATTTTCAACAATATTCCATAAATCCATATTCATAGAAATTAAGAAAACTCTCATTCGAGTTTTCCAATAAGTGTAGTACAATCCATTAAACAACGGTGGACGAACAACCGATAAGCCCTCTTGAAAGCCATGAAGAGCAATTTCTCTTGTGTGTAAATCTGAAATGAGAAATACCGGGCTCTGATACCAATTGTTAGGATCGGAGCGACACCAAGAGGGGGGGGGGGGGGGGTGAATTAGTGCAGCGGATTAAAACTCGTAAGTTTAAAACGATTTCGTAAATAAGTAGATATTTCAATTCGTCAATGACTTGGAGAAAGTAGCTCGAGTAAAGTGAGAAGATGAAAACCGAAAGCTTGCTGCTATGTAAATAATGGTTTCAAAAAAGTAAGAACTCACACATTTAAGGAACACACCATTTTAAAATGGTTCGGTCAAAATGACCTACATCCACTTACGAAGCCTTCTTCAATGAGGCTCCCAACTTCCACTAGCAAATCACTTTGAAGGGGAAGGACAAATACCCCTCTTACAACCTTTTAAAAGTGGTTCACACTCTTACAAATTTTCAAAGAGAAAGAGGGAGGTGAACACTCAAGCTATTGAAAACAAAAACTTGCTAAAGACTTTTCTAAGACTTTTGTCTCAATCTCTTGCTTCTCAAAGGTTGTCTTCTCTATTGAGAATTGAGAGGTATTTATAGGCCCCAAGAGGATTCAAATTTGGGCTCCAAATTTTGAATTCTCTTGGGTTTTCGAGGCTGGCGGTGCCACCGCCTATCGGTGTCTGACACTGACAGTGTACTGGCGGTGCAACCGCCCAGTCCGGCGGTGCCACCACCGAACCTCTCAAGTGCTGGGCGGTGCCACCGCTCAGTCCAGCGGTGTTGCCACCACTCGGTTCTCGGGTTCTGGGCGGTGCCACCGCTTAATCCGGCAGTGCCACCGCCTACACTATTTTAGCTCACTGGTTGGGCTCCAAACTTGGCCCAAACTAGTCCGAACTCGGGCCCAATTGGCTCCTACTTGGGTTATAGGATTAACACCTAATCCTAACCCTAATTAACATGCTAAATATGAATTTAAGGACATTTCCTAAGCTATTACAAAGTCCGCAAGTCAAGTCTTCTTTCGGCGAGATTCCGGCAAACTTCCGACGGTCTTCCGATAAACTCTCGGAAACCATTATGCGAACTCCCGGCAAGCTCCTAGACTTCACGATTTGATCCTGGCGAGTTCCAACGAGCTTCTTCGGCAAGCTCCGATCTTTCTTGGTGAGCTCCATGAACTTTCAATGAACCTTCCGACGAGCTTCCGAAAAACCCTTCGGCAAGCTCCCTACTCATTCTCGGCTAGTTCCAACAGCATTCCCAATGAACCTTCGGACTTCCGTCGAACTCTTGAACTTGCAACGAATCCTTCGCGCTTGACTCCGACACTTTGTTTCGCTTTATGTCTTCATCGTTATCGTAGTTAATCCTGCACACACAAGCCAAAAATCTACTCCGATCTAGACAATTATTACAACGCGAATTGACATTCTATTGCCCGACACGTCATTAGTTGCCGCTTCGTCTGATTCTTCAGCGTATCGTCCTCTCTTGCGGCTTGTTGCCCAATCGGTGGTTGACCTCCGCAACCCCAAAATCTTTGGCGCAATTCCACTCTCCTTGGCCCGATGCCCGACGTCCGAAGCCTTCTGCCGTCCAATATCCTTACGTGGTCTCCTCCGGCGCAACGTCAATTCCTCCTGCGTCAACTGTCTAATCCTGATCGAGTAGACCTACATCACTCAAAATGCAGTTAAACATCTAAACACAATCAATTAGTTTCATCATCAAAATCTGAGATTCAACAATAGATTCTAAACTTGGGGTTGATCTCTTTAGGGGATCGGCCTCCTTGGAACTCTATAGGGGTTCCTCCCTCCAAGTTGCTGCTTAAAGGCTGCAGAAAAGATTCATCTATTTCTTATCAAAAGTGGAGGAATATATGGCTATTTATCGGGCTTCTAAACCCTAACTCCGAATATGACTCATACTCAAGACTCCTACTTTCAACCAACTCCTAATAGGACTCATACTCAAGACTCCTATTCCTTTACAACTCCTAATTTTTCTCCAAGAAACAACCTCCTAACCCTAGCCAGCCTCTTCACCTCTTTAATAGGGGTCGGCTTAGGCAGGTTTTACATGAATGTCCCTCTCAATTAGGACTCTCCTAGCTAGAGTCCGAATATTGACACCTTGCCACTCGGCGGTACCACCGCCTAATCTAGCGGTACCACCACTTGAGAGATTATGTGCCACCAACGGTTCTACCTATTGGGTCATTGTTTGGGCCTTTCACTTGGCCCAACACAGCCCAAACTAGGGCCCAATTGGCATATAATTGAGTTGGCTCAATTCCAACCTAATTACATCTAAAACCTACTTCAATCTAGACAATTTTTATAAAGTTAAATCAAATTTTTTCTAGCATGCCATTAGTTCATCGGTGCTTCGTTCGAATCTTCAGCGCATCGTCCTCTCTTGCGGCCAATTGGTCAATCGACTAGTTGACCTCCGCAACTTTGATTTCCTTAGCGCAATTTCCGCTCTTCTTGGCCCAATGCCCGAACCCATGACCTGAAGTCTTCTGCCGATACGTAGATCAATCCTTTGGCTTGACGTTCAATCTTCTGATATGTTCCACTTAAGCCCAACATTATTCTTCCTGCTTTAATTGTCTCTTCCTGATCGAAGCTTCCTATGTCACTTATGATTTAATCTATGTTTTGAATGACGTAAGATGCTTTGATTAGGGAGAGACAATTAAAGCAGGAAGAATCATGTTGGGCCAAAGGAAAATATGTCAGAAGATTCGACGTCGGGGTGGAGGATCGGTTGACGTATCGATAGACAGCTTTAGGCCATGGATTTGGGCATCGGGCCAAGAAGAGCAGATATTGTGCTAAGTATATCGGAGTTACGGCGGTCAACTGGCCGATTGGGCAATAGGCCGCAAGAGAGGACGATGTGCCAAAGAATCAGATGAAGCGTCGATGGACCAATGACATGTCGGACGACATGATTCATGCTTAGTAATAATTGTCTAGATCGAAGTATGTTTTGATGTATGCAGGATTAACTACAATAGCAAGGCATAAAGCAAAATGAAGTCCTGGAGTCAAGAACGTAATTTCGTTGGGAGTTCGAGAGTTCGTCGGAAGTCCGAACGTTCGTCAGAAGTTCTGCTGGAATTGACCAAGAAGTCCTGGAGCTTGCCAAAGAAGCTCATTGGAACTCACCAAAAAGATCGTTGTGAAGTCCAGGAGCATACTAGGAGTCCGCGGGAACATTGCCGAGAGATCGTCGAAAGTTCGTCGGAAGATCGCCAGAAGCTCGCCGGAAGAAACCAAACTTATCTTACTTAGAATATGTCTTAGGAATTGTAGTTAGCACATAATTAGAGTTGGGATTGGGAGGTAATCCCATCAACTTTGTTAGGGGCCAACTAAGCCTGATGTTGAGCTAGTTTGGGCTAGATTCAAGGCCCAACTAGGGATTGGGAGGCACCGCTTGGGAAACATCACCCCAAGAAATCTGGGCGGTGGTACCGCCCAAGATGGGTAGTGGGACTGCTGGCAGTAATGCTGCCAACGGTGGTACTGCCTCTGTTCGATGGTGGTACCGCCCAATAGCAGATCCTGCGATGGTAGTACCACCTAGGAACGATGGTGTTACCGCTAGTACCCAGGAAACTTGGGATAAGACCTTTTTAGGCTCCAAGTTTGAATCAGCATGAAGCTTATAAATACCCCTCTCATCCCTAGTTAAATAAACACACAACTGATAGCAAAAAAGGAAAGAAAAGTCTGTTTCAATTATATGTGAACTCCTCTCAAAGTTCTAAGTGTTAAAATAGTTTGAGAGAGGAGTAAGTGGGGGTGTAAGGGTTATCTCCTAAACCCGGCAAAAGGAGAATCGAGTTGTAAAAGGTGGTTGGTCTTTGCCTATTGAAAGAAGACCAATAGTGGATGCTGGTGGCCTCGACGGAAGAGGAATCGGCGGAGTGGTGGTTGTAGGTCACGATGACCGAACCATTATAAAAATCTGATTTGCCTTTCATTTGTGTAATTTACTTTAAACTGCAAACTGCCTTCTCATTACTTGCTACGCTCTTCTTATTGCTTTTAAAGTTAAGCATTCCGAAATCGGTTTTATTATACGAAAGAGATTTTCTTAAACCGACGTTTTTACCACTGTACTAATTCACCCCCCCCTCTTAGTGCCGACTCGTTCCTAGTTGGTATCAGAGCCTCATGATTTCTCATTTGGTTTAACACCTAAGAGAAATGACTCTTTTCGGCTTTCAAGAGGGTCACTCTCTCATTCGTCCTCCCTTGTTCAATAGGACGGACTATACATATTAGAAAACTCGAATGAGAGTTCTCTTCCTTTCGTTAGATTTAAATTTATGGAGTATTGTTGAAAACGATTTTTGAATGTCTTCTCTTCCAATGAACCATTGGAATGATTTGGAGAAGAAGACTTTTTCTTTAAATGCGAAAGCTATGAATGCTTTGTTTTGCACCTTAGACAAAAATGAATTTAATCATGTTTCTATGTGCGAAACGACTTTCGATATTTGGCATACTCTTGAGATCACACACAAAGGCACTACTAGAGTTAAAGATTCTAAAGTTAATCTTTTAATGCATGATTTTGAGCTTTTTTGAATGAAGCCGAGCGAAAGCGTTGTTGACATGTACACCCGTTTTACAGATGTCGTCAATGGTTTAAAAGCTCTTGGCAAATGCTATTCTAATTTTGAACTCGTTAACAAGATTTTATGATCGCTTTCTAAAATTTGGGCTTAAAAAAAAAAGGCTATTCAAGAATAAAAAAATTTGAATACTTTTTTTATCGAAGAACTTATCGAATCTCTAATAACCTATGAAATGACGTGCAAAGCAAATGAAAAACTTGAGAACCACCTTCCAAAGAATAGGAAGGATTTCGGACTAAGAACAATTGAAGACCACTCGAACATAAGCTCAAGTGATGGTGAGCTGTTAGAACCCTTGCAGATTCTAAACTTGGGGTTGATCTCTTTAGGGGATCGGCCTCCTTGGAACTCTATAGGGGTTCCTCCCTCCAAGTTGCTGCTCAAAGGCTGTAGAAAAGATTCATCTATTACTTAAGAAAAGAAAAGGAATACATGGCTATTTATAGGGCTTCTAAACCCTAACTCCTAATATGACTCCTACTTAAGACTCTTACTTCTAACCAACTCCTAATAGGACTCCTAGTCAAGACTCCTATTCCCTTACAACTCCTAATTCTTCTATAAGAAAACACCTCCTACATGAATGCCCCTCTCAATTAGGACTCTCCTAGCTAGAGTCCTAACAGAATGTCCCTCTCAATTAGGACTCTCCTAGCTAGAGTCCTAACAGTTTTACATGAATGTCCCTCTCAATTAGGACTCTCCAAGCTAGAGTCCTAACAGACCCGCCCTCTTCAAATCAGCCTTGTCCTCGAGGCGGATGATTCATGAATTCTGGGAATTTGATCTTCAAGTCGTCATAGTTCTCCCAAGTGGCATCTTCTATTGGTAGGTTCGCCCACTGTATTAGCACTTCATTAGTGGGTCGTCGTCGTCGAGTCACGATCCGTCGATCAATAATGGCACTTGGTTGAGTCTAGAGTTCTTTTTGGGTAGTCATATTTGGTGGGTAGCTTTGGGTTGTCTCCAAGCACCTATTTAAAACTTCCTCTGGCTGTTGGTTTATGGGTGATATATCGTACTCCATTTCAATTTAGTACCCTGCATATGGAAAACCTTATCCAAAATCTGCTCTTGAAGATGCAAGTAGTATTTATCACAAGCACAATGCGTCCCTTATAACATAATTCTTTTGAGTCCCGATTGTAATGAGCCACGGAGCTTGGTGCTTCCTCTAATTTTTTTTTGATCTTATTGGTCTCCGAATCTTCCTGCCATTCCATCTTAATATCCTCAAAGAAGTCGCTGGTTGGAAGTAAAATGACCGAAAATTCAGCTTGCTCAGGTAGCTGCGAAAGCGCATCTGCAACAACATTCTCTTTCCACCTTTTGTAAGTTATTTCATAATCAAATCGAAGAAGTTTTGTTACCCATTTTTGCTGCTCGGGGGAAGATATCTTCTGCTCCAAGAGATATTTTAGGCTTTTATAGTCGGTCTTGATTTGAAAGTATCGCCTGATCAAGCACGATCTCCACCTCATTGCTGCGTGCACAATGGCGAGCATCTCCTTATCATATGTTAACATGTTTTGATAGGGGGGAGACAATGTCTTGCTAATGTATGTGAGTGGTCGACCATCTTGCATGAGAACGTCTCCCATTCTGTCTCCAGATGCATCAGCCTTAATGATGAAGGGTCGGTTGAAATTTGGTAGCGCTAGCACCGGCGTCGTCGTTATGGCTGCCTTAAGTTTGTCGAAGGTAGTGGAGACTCTGTCCGACCATTGGAAGACATCTTTTTCTAGTAAGGAAGTAAGTGGTGCACTGATCTTTCCATAGTTTTTCACGAACTTACGGTAGTAGCCTATTAAACCCAAAAAGCCATGTAGCAATTTTATGTTCCTCGGGGTCAGCTAATTTTGCATTGCTCCAATTTTGAAAGGGTCCACTGTCACACCTTCCTCTTATATGATATGCCCAAGATATTTCACCTTTTGTTGAAGAAAGTAAAAATTCGTAGTGGCCGTTGTGTGTTCGAAAGGTGATTTTCGGTATGACTTCTTCATACACTCGTATTTGATAATACCTGGATCGAAGGTCCAGCTTTGTGAAGATTTGTGCTCCCTTTCATCTAGCAATTCATCTGCTATTGGAATAAGGTATTTTTTCTTGATGGTTATGCCATTGAGAGCTCGATAATCAATGCATATTCGCTATGTTCCGTCCTTCTTGCGTACAAGTAGCACTGGTGAAAAGTAGAGGTTGTAACTTGGCCGAATAACTCCTGTTTCAAGCATCTCTTTTAAAATCCTTTCTATTTCATCCTTCTGGAGATGTGAATACCGATATGACTGAGTATTTGCTGGAGATTTGACTGGAAAAATCATTATAGAATGATCATGCCGACGAGTAAGAGGTAGGTTGTGCGGCTCGTCAAATATATCTGAAAATTCAGCAAGCAAAGGAAATAGGTTTGGATCTTCAAATTCTATTGGCTCTCCTTTAATTTGCTACTCAAGTTGTACAAAAAAGCCCCTGCATGCTTTATGCAAAACCTTCTCCATTTGTTGTGTGCAAATCATCGTTATGTCGCCCTCACGTTTCCCATGCAGTATCACCTGTTTCTTCTTACTGTAAAATTTTATAAATAGTTGCATAAAATTTCAAGAAATATCACCTAATGTCATCAACCATTTAATTCTGAGTATGGCCTCATGATCATCAAGAGGGAGGAGGAAGAAATCTGCAATTATCTCTTGGTCCTGCAGCAATAGTTTCATCTGCGGGCACCTATGATCACACTTCAAAATCCGTCCGTTGGCGACCTTAATGACAAACCTGCTGCAATTCTCAATAGGTAAATTCATATGGACAGCAACCTTACTATTTAGGAAGTTATTAGTGCTGCCCGTGTCGATGAGAACAGTGATCGGTTGTTGTTTGAGAAGGCCTCCAACTTTCATCGTTTGTGGGTTTGAGTAGCCAGCTAGTGTATGTACCGTAACTTTGGTCGATTGTGGCTCTTCTTCTGCATCTTTTTCTTCATGTTCAAAGCTCTCTTCTGAATGTTCAATGACCTCTTCTTCTATCGGTTCAATCATAAGAAGTCCTCCTTTACTACAGCGATGCTCACGACTCCACGGCTCGTCACAATGCCAACATAACCCCTTTGCATATCGCTCCCGAAGCTCTTCTTTTGTTAACCTCTTTGGTGTAGGGACTTGATCGACAGTAGGGGGGGCTGAGGGCTTCAATATTACTGGTTGAGGAGTGACCCTAGTCCTCCGAGCTTCATGGTTCAATTGCTCCTCTTGATGTCGTGCGAAAGAGATGGCTACCATAAGCGTATACGGTTGTCGTGCTTTAACTTCTCCTCGGATCTCCGGCTTCAAGCCCTCAATGAAGGTCCTCAATAGTTATTTTTGAGACCAATCATGAGTTTGATTAGATAACCTTTCAAACCTGGTTTGGTACTCCTGAATGGTAGAGGTTTGTCGGATCTTTGCTAGTTGTCCGTCAATATTCTCGTAATTGGTTGGTCTAAAGCGAATCAGTAGTCCTTCTTTGAATTGTCGCCGTGAAAGGACTCCATAAGTATATTCAAACCAGTCAAACCACTATATAGCATCCCCTTCAAGATGTATAGCTGTAATTTTCACCATAGATGCATCTGCGATTTTATGGTACCGAAAATATCGCTCCGCGCGCGAGATCCAACCAATCGGGTCTCCTTCTTCCCATCTAAGGAAGTCCACTCTCATGCAAGGATAGTTGGGGTTGGTCATAGAGCTTCCCCTCTCTTGGAAGTCATATCTTCGGGCTTGGTGCGATTGGGCAAAGCTCTCTCCTTGATGTGATTTCTTCGAGCTTAGTGGTCGGCCCAATCTGAGTTCGGTAAAGAGCGTCCGAATCTTATCCTCCATTCGCACCTCGAAGGCTTCAAATTTGGCATTGATTACTTCCTCAGATGTCATAGTATATGCCGCCAAATCTGTGATGTTAAGATCTCTCTTTTGTTGTCAGGTTAAAGGCATGTATTTGTTCAGAGAGGTAATGGTCGAAAGGGTTGGTGGATTGGTGGATGTAGGCTACGGTTTAGGATTGTTTTGTGGCTATTTTGGATGCAGTTTGGGGGTGTGATTTGGTGTAGTTTTAGGGCTGTGGATGAATGTTTTAGATATATGGTAGATGGTAGCAAAGGTTTGATAGAAATCAGTGGAAGTTGCAGCAAGTATGTGTTGTCTCGTAAGAGTAGAATTATCGTCGAAGAAACAACGGTTTCTCGACGTAATTTTCACCAAAAACTTGAGAGAATTGATGAGGGAATTGATAAAAAAATCATAGTTTATATGACAGCAAGGATATCTAATGTAATCAAGAAAATTTCGGCAGTATAACAGCAAGGAAATTGGTGCAAGTTGCGATTGTAGAATTCTTGTCGAAAAATTTTAATGGGTTACGACGAAAATTTACAGCAACATAAAATCATTTTTAGAGATGAATTTCTTATTAGATCAATCTTAGATGGAAGCCAAGATGATCTATGAAGTGTATAAGAAATTTCATTCAATAAGATTGCAAATATGCAGCTGAAATTTTCTACAGCACAGATTTTTAGGTATAGCAAATTGGACGTAAAATATCAGTGGTTTATATTGAGAATTTTTTGATGAAACCAAAGGGAAATCCACTGTTATGAAGTGTCAAAGCTATCATAAAAATTTCGTAGAGATTTGGATAGAAACAACGTAGTATCAAGATCAAACAAACAGTGCTATGTGGCTGAAAATTTACAATGCAGATTTTCAAGTATAGTAGATTAGATGTAAAATATCAATGGTTTATATTGAGAATTTTTTGACAAAACCAAAGGAAATCTGCTGTTAGGAAATGTCAAAGATGTCATAAAAATTTTGTAGAGATTTGGATAGAAAAAACACAGTAGCAAGATCAATCAGACGGTGCTATACGTTTGGAATTCTGCAATGTATCTTTCGTCGTAGAGATGAAAACTTTATGACGAAAAGTTTATGCAGTAATATAGGAATATTTTTTTTGAGATTTTTAAATAAGGATAACTAAATTGCAGCAGCAGTAAGGTAGAAAACCATAACCTGTTGCAATTCACGGGGAGATCAAAGGATGATCCGTGGTGGTGGAGATGACGGCGGAATTTGGCAACGATCTCTTAAGCAATTGTGGGAATTGCTTTGGGCGGTTTTGGAGGGTTGATGGATGGCTGTGGAAGAGCAACGAGATGCCAAGAACGTTGCTCTGATACCAGGTATTAGAACCCTTACAGATTCTAAACTTGGGGTTGATATCTTTAGGGGACCGGCCTCCTTAGAACTCTATAGGGGTTCCTCCCTCCAAGTTGCTGCTCAAAGGCTGTAGAAAAGATTCATCTATTGCTTAAGAAAATAGAAGGAATACATGGCTATTTATAGGGCTTCTAAACCCTAACTCCTAATAGGACTCCTACTTAAGACTCTTACTTCTAACCAACTCCTAATATGACTCCTAGTCAAGACTCCTATTCCCTTACAACTCCTAATTCTTCTCTAAGAAAATACCTCCTACATGAATGCCCCTCTCAATTAGGACTCTCCTAGCTAGAGTCCTAACAGAATGTCCCTCTCAATTAGGACTCTTTAAGCTAGAGTCCTAACATGAGCTTGAACTCATCACTATGAAATTTAAAAAGTTCAAAGTTCATGAAACAAAAATTAAAGAACAAAAAGAATGCAACTACTTGCTATGAACGCAAGAAGAGGGAAGAACTTTGGGATGAATCGAGCTCATCCAAAGACGAGGAGAAAATCAACAAAGGCGAAGTGTCAAACTACGCCTTAATGGCTTTTGACGATGAGGTAAACAAAACTCCCTTAATTTATTTCGAAATCACATGATGATTTTAATGAGTTATTTTTAAATTAATTTAATTATTTTTCTTGAAATTTGCATGTTTAATAATATAATGAAAATATAAAAAATTGGGATCATGCTTATCTTTCTGGTAATTTTGAAAATGATAATGAAAATTATATGTTCTATGTTAAAGGAAAAAAATATTATATTTAAATCTAATAATAATACTATGTATGTTTTTCAAGAAGAAATCATGTGTATTTTCGATTTTGATTCAAACCATGCTTGATGTCTTAAGGAAAATGTAATGATGATTTGAAAGCATGCTTAACAAGTTTATATTTCGAACATATGCATGATAGTTTTTTGCGATCTTTTGAAAGTTTCTTTTTTGGTGTTAATGAATGATGCATGGATTTGAAAGAAAAGAACATAGATGTATGAAATCAATCTTATGAATTGAATCACTAAAAAGAAGAGAGCTTTCTCCTTGAAAAAAAAAAAAAAAATTTCTCTACTTTATCGACTTTTCAAAAAGGAGAGACCAATGAACCTATCTTTATTCTTAGAATCTCTTGAAAATGATTTTGATTTGATGATTTGAATTTAAATGAGCTTTATCTTGATTTTTCGAGATTTATAACTCGAGATTTCTTATGCATGAATCAAGATATTATATCATTTGATCTCTTATGTTTCTTTTTGCTATTTATAAAAAGAAGAGATTTGTTGAAATAAATCATGTCTTATGACATTCATGAAAAATTGAGACATTATGTATGAATCGAGTTCTCATGAGAATCTATTTACGTTGTCTTCATTAAATTTTTCTTGAAAAGATTTTGATGATTTTGATCATTTGAATTTGAATGAGTCTTTACCTATATTATGATTTTGATTCCTCATAATTACTTGAGATTTGAATTTGAATCATAAAATTTCTTATGCTTGAATTGAAATCTTTTTCTCCTATGTTTCCTTTTGTAATTTACTAAAGAGAATATCTTTTTAGGAATTCATGACTTAAAATTTCTTTTGAAGATCTTTTACTATTTGATCTCCTATTATTCTACTTGCTATATGTTAAAAAGAAGTATTATTGAACTCATGATCTTGGATTCTTGGAATCAAATCTTGATATTTTCCTTAATTGAATCAAGATCCCTCACTTTTTATTCTCGAATGATTTCTTGCAGTTTATTAATGAGAATATTTGTCTAAATGAGTTATCAAAAAAAAATATTTGTGGCATCAGATATTAAACTGATAAGAACAGATACTACACTTGATCTTAGCCAAAAGGTCGAGAAAGGTATTTGTGGCATCAGATATTTGTACTTATAAAAAAAATAATAATATTTGTCCAAATGAATTACATTGTTTCCATGATTTTTTTTATACTCACAACTTGAGATGATGTGCTTTGAAGTTTGGAACATGTTATATATAACTTGATTTTTCTTTCATCTTTTGAAACTCCCTTGTATTCATTTAGTGTATATCTCATCATCCAATTAATTTTTTGATTTTTTTTTTGATAAGTAAAAGTAAATTAATTTTTTGTCAAGTTTCTGCAAATAGCTTTGTCTATACAAGTTATAGACGAAGCTAGGTAACTCGTAGAGTACTCATGCAGTAGTTATGACTACACATGCTGTAGACTATAACTCTTAACTGTGGCCAACAAATAAAATTTAAAGTCCAGATATGCCAAGATTTCCTATGGGTATAGCTTTTGACATCATGCCCAAGATCTTTAGCTAATAGCAAAATTGAATTTGATAAAAATATCTTTTTCTCTCTGTGTAAGGTGCTCCATTTTTTGATATTCTTTATGTGATGAAATGAATGTGATGATATGAATGCATGAAATACTCATGATATTGTTTTGATGCTCTAAAATGATATAAATTTATTAGCTTATGAGTATCATGTATGATATGATGATTAATTTATTTTTAGTATAATGCAAGAGTATGGATGATATGTAAAGTTTTAAAACGATGCATGTTGTAAATTGAAACTATAATGATGCACAAACATATTGAAATAACGATTGAAACATTAATGTAATTATGAATGATAATTTGATATTATGTATGCAATACTTTAACTTATGATAATGATGCATGCAATGATAAAATATTCATGATAAAAAATTGTTTTGACATTCATAACTTGATTTTTCATCTTTGATTATTCATCTTTTGTCATGATTTGAAAATTATTGTAAAGGAAAAAAGAGATACAAAACTGTATTCATCCCTTCTTTTTGATAATGACAAAGGGGGAGAAAAATTGCTAGCTCAAGATGCAAAATTTGGAAACTTGCACATTGCAAAAGAAGTAAACTTGCTAGCTTGCTCATCTCAAAATAGAAGCAAGAAGATCTTGCAAATCTCAAGACGCACAAATGCAAAGTTGCAAAATTTGTAATTTTGCACATCATTAAACTTTATGATGATTTGGTGATTATTCATGTTCTAAAATGTTGTAAGACTCACTAGCTTGCATGATGTAGAACTTGCTATCTTGAACATCACAAAGAAGTAATATCTTGTCTATCTCAATAAGCAAAAAATGTTAACTTTCATATCTAGCAAAACTTATATTTCGAGAAGCAAGAGTTGCTTTCTTGAACATCTCAAAATTGCTAGCTTGCATGTTTTAAAATGTTGTAAAATTATTGCTAGCTTGCATGGTGTTAAAATTGAAGATTATGTTTAGTATACGATGATTTGACATTATATCAAAACACTTGAAAGTTACACTTCTCCTTTTTGTTGATGACAAAGGGGGAGAACTTTGAACATGTTATGCATAATGACGTGTTGTAAATATTCATGATTTGGCATTATATCCAAACACTTGAAAGTTACACTTCTCCTTTTTGTAGATGAAAAGGGGGGAGAAATTTGATCATGTTATGCATGATGACGTGTTGTAAATATTCATGATGAAATTTATAATGACTTAAATTCAACTTAAATTCAATATTCTATCCATATGATATATTGATAGGGGGAGATTGTTTAAACTCATGGAGTTAAGGTTAACTCCGTCATCAATTGGTTGTCATCAACAAAAAGGGGGAGATTATTGAATTTCAGATTTTAATGATTAAACCAATTGATAGTATTTATAATTTGATCTGCATTTTAAGTGATACAAGATGCTTCAATCAGGGAGAGACAATTAAAGCAGGAAGAATCATGTTGGGCCGGAGGAAAACTTGTCAGAAGATTGGATGTCGGGCCAGAGGATCAATCGACATATCGACAAAAGGCTTCGGGCCATGAATTCGGGCATTGGGCCAAGAAGAGCAAATATTATGCCAACGATATCGGAGTTGCAGGGATCAAATGATCGATTGGGCAATAGGCCGCAAGAGATGACGATGCGCTGAAGAATTGGACGAAGCGTCGATGGACAAATGACATGCTGGACAACATGATTCATGCATAGTAATAATTGTCTAGATCAAAGTATGTTTTTATATATACAAGATTAACTACGATAACAAGGCATAAAACAAAATGAAGACCCGGAGTCAAGAACGTGATTTCATTGGGAGTTCGAGAGTTCATCGGTAGTCCGAATGTTCATCAAAAGTTCAGCCAGAATTGACAGAGAAGTCATAGAGCTTGCCAAAGAAGCTCGTTAGAACTCGCCAAGGAGATCATCGAGAAGTCCAGGAGCTTACCAGAAGTCCGCCGGAACATTACCGAGAGATCATCGGAAGTTCGCCAGAAGATTGCCAAAAGAAACTGGACTTATCTTGCTTAGAACATGTCTTAGGAATCTTAGTTAGCACATAATTAGAGTTGGGATTGGGAGCTAATCCCATCAACTCTATTAGGGGCCAACTGGGCCCGAAGTTGGGCTGGTATGGGTCAGATTCAAGGCCCAACCAAGGTGCTGAAAACCTGGCTGGTGGTGGCACCGTTTGGGAAACATCACCCTAGGAAATCTGGGCGGTGGTACCGCCCAGGCTGGGTGGTGTTACTACCGGCAGTAATGCTGCAAGCGGTGGTACTGCCCTTGTTCGGCGGTGGTACCGCCTAGTAGCAGATCCTGTAGTGGTAGTACCACCCAGGAATAGTGATGGTACCATCAGTACCCAGGAAACCTAGGATGAGACCTTTTTAGACTCCAAGTTTGAATCAACTTGAAGCCTATAAATACACTTCTATCGGTGGAGTGGATGTAGGTCACGATGACCGAACCACTATAAAAATCTGGTTTGCCTTTCATTTGTGCAATTTACTTTAAACTGCAAACTGCCTTCTCATTACTTGCTATGCTCTTCTTATTGCTTTCAAAGTTAAGCATTTCCGAAATTAGTTTTGTCATACAAAAAGATTTTCATAAACTAACGTTTTTACCACTGCACTAGTTCACCCCACCCCCACCCCCCCTCTTAGTGCCAACTTGTTCATAACAATTTCATCATCAAAATCCGAGATTCAACAACCCATACGGTTTCTACTTAAGTCTCGCTCTAATCGGATTCTCCCGGAGAACTCTTTCTCTCTTAATCGAATGACCCTGGCTAGGGATTTGTCTGAGCAAGAATACATGGGATATTCCTCTCATGACACCGAGAGTAGATGATCCTCTATCGACACTCAATAGTACTTGTAAGGTTGGTGTTAGAACCCTTGCAGATTCTAAACTTGGGGTTGATCTCTTCAGGGGATCGGCCTCCTTGGAACTCTATAGGGGTTCCTCCCTCCAAGTTGCTGCTCAAAGGCTGCAAAAAAGATTCATCTATTGCTTATCAAAAGAGAAGGAATACATGGCTATTTATAGGGCTTCTAAACCCTAACTCCTGATAGGACTCCTACTTAAGACTCTTACTTCTAACCAACTCCTAATAAGACTCCTACTCAAGACTCCTATTCCCTTGCAACTCCTATTTCTTCTCTAAGAAAAAACCTCCTACATGAATGCCCGTCTCAATTAGGACTCTCCTAGTTAGAGTCCTAACAGAATGTCCCTCTCAATTAGGACTCTCCTAGCTAGAGTCCTAACATTTTTACATGAATGTCCCTCTCAATTAGGACTCTCCAAGCTAGAGTCCTAACAGACCCGCCGCCCTCTTCAAATCAGCCTTGTCCTCGAGGCTGATGATTCGTGAATTTTGGAAATTTGATCCTCAAGTCGTCATAGTTCTCCCAAGTGGCATCTTCTATTGGTAGGTTCGCCCACTGTATTAGCACTTCATTAGTGGGTCATCGTCGTCGAGTCACGATCCGTCGATCAATAATGGCACTTGGCTGGGTCTGGAGTTCTCTTTGGGTAGTCATATTTGGTGGGTGGCTTTGGGCTGTCTCCAAGCACCTGTTTAAAACTTCCGGCTGGCTGTTGGTTTGTGGGTGATATGTCGTACTCCTTTTCAATTTAGTACCCTGCATATGGAATAACTTTGTCCAAAATCTGCTCTTGAAGATGCAAGTAGAATTTGTCACAAGCACAATGCGTCCCTTATAGTGTAATTCTTTTTGAGTCCCAATTGTAATGAGCCATGGGGCTTGGTGCTTCCTCCAATTTTTTTATAATCTTACTAGTATTTGAATCTTCCTGCCATTCCATCTTAATATCCTTAAGGAAGTCGCTGGTCGGAAGTGAAACGGCCGAAACTTCAACTTGCTTGGGTAGCTGCGAAAGCGAATCTGCAAGAACATTCTCTTTCCCCTTTTTGTAAGTTATTTCAAAATAAAATCCAAGAAGTTTTGTTACCCATTTTTGCTGCTCAGGGGATGGTATCTTTCGCTCCAAAAAGTACTTGAGGCTTTTATGGTCGGTTTTATTTTGAAATCGTCGACCAATCAAGTCGGGTCTCCACCTCGTTGCTACGCGCACAATGGCGAGCATCTCCTTATCATATGTTGACTTATTTTGATGGGAGGGAGATAATACGTTGCTAGTGTATGCGAGTGGTCGATCATCTTGCATGAGAATGGCTCCAAATCTGACTCCAGATGCGTCGGCCTCAATAATGAAGGGTCGGTTAAAATCTGGTAGTGTTAGCACCGGCATCGTCGTCATGGCTGCCTTAAGTTTGTCGAAGGCAGCGGAGGCTCTGTCCGACCATTAGAAGACATCTTTTTTCAGTAAGGAAGTAAGTGGTGCACTGATCTCGCCATAGTTTTTCACGAACTTACAGTAGTAGCCTGTTAAACCCAGAAAGCCATGTAGCAATTTTACGTTCCTCAGGGTAGGCCAGTTTTGCATTGCTTCAATTTTGAAGGGGTCCACTATCACACCTTCCTCTGATATGATATGCCCAAGATATTCCACCTTCTGTTAAAGAAAACAAAAATTCGTAATGGTTGTTGTGTGTTCAAAAGGTGGTTTTCGGTATGTCTTCTTCGCACACTCATATTTGATGATACCCGGATCAAAGATCCAGCTTTGTAATGATTTGTGCTCCCTTTCATCTAGTAATTCATCTTCTATTGGAATAAGGCATTTGTCCTTGATGGTTATGCCATTGAGAGCTCGATAATCAACTCATATTCGCCATGTTCTGTCCTTCTTGCGTACAAGTAGCACCGGTGAAGAATAGAGGTTGCAACTTGGCCGAATAACTCCTGTTTTGAGCATTTCTTTTACAATCCTTTCTATTTCATCCTTCTGGAGATATAGATATTGATATGGCCGAGTATTTGCTGGAGGTTTGCCTGAAAGAATCATTATATAATGATCATGCCGACGGGTAAGAGGTAGGTTGTACGGTTCGTCAAATATATCTGAAAATTCAGCAAGCAAAGGAAGTAGGTTTGGATCTTCAAATTGTATTGGCTCTCCCTTAGTTTGCTGCTCAAGTTGTATAAAAAATCTGCTGCATGCTTTATGCAAAACCTTCTCCATTTGTTGTGTGCAAATCGTCGTTATGTCACCCCCATGTTTCCCGTTCAGTATCACCTGTTTCTCCTTACTGTAAAATTTCATAATTAGTTGCATAAAATTCCAAGAAATATCACCTAATTTCGTCAACCATTTAATTATGAACATGGCCTTATGATCATCAGGAGGGACAAGGAAGAAATCTGCAATTATCTCTTGGTCCTGCAGCAATAGTTTCTCCTGCGGGCGCCTATGATCACAATTCAAAATCCGTCCGTCGACGACCTTAACGTCAAACCTGCTACAATTCTCAATAGGTAAGGTCTTCTGAATAGTAACCTTACTGTTTATAAAGTTATTAGAACTACCCGTGTCGATGAGAACAGTGATCGGTTATTGTTTGAGAAGGCCTCCAAATTTCATCGTTTCCGGGTTTGAGTAGCTGGCTAGTGCATGTATCGTAACTTCAGTCGGTTGTGGCTCTTCTTCTGTATCTTCTTCTTCATGTTCAAGGCTCTCTTCTGGATGTTCAATGACCTCTTCTTCTATTGGTTCAATCATAAGAAGTCTCCCTTTACTACAGAGGTGCTCACGGCTCCACGGCTCGTCACAATGCCAACATAACCCCTTCGCATATCGCTCCCGAAGCTCTTCTCTTGTTAACCTCTTCGGTGTAGGGACTTGGTTGATAGTAGGGGGGGCTGAGGGCTTCAATATTACTGGTTGAGGAGCGAACCTAGTCCTCCGAGCTTCATGGTTCAATTGCTCCTCTTAATGTCGTGCGAAAGAGATGGCTGCCATCAGCGTATACGGTTGTCGCGCTTTAACTTCTCCTCGGATCTCCGGCTTCAAGCCCTCAATGAAGGTCCTCAATAGCTATTTTTGAGACCAATCATGAGTTTGATTAGATAACCTTTCAAACCTAGTTTGGTACTCCTGAATGGTGGAAGTTTGTCAGATCTTTGCTAGTTGTCCATCAATATTCTCGTAATCGGTTGGTCTGAAGCGGATCAGCAGTCCTTCTTTGAATTTTTCCATGAAAGGACTCCATAAGTATGTTCAAACTAGTCAAACCACTCTATAGCATCCCCTTCAAGATGTATAGCTGCAATTTTCACCATAGATGCATCCGCGGTTTTGTGGTACTGAAAATATCGCTCCGCGTGCAAGATCCAACCAATCGGGTCTCCTTCTTCCCATCTTGGGAAGTCCACTCTCATGCATGGATAGTTGGGTTAAGTCATAGAGCCTCCTCTCCCTTGGAACTCATCTCTTCGAGCCTGGTGTGATTGGGCAAAGCTCTCTCCGTGATATGATATTTTCGGGCTTAGTGGTCGGCCCAATCTGAGTTCGGTAAAGAGCGTCCAAATCTTATCCTCCATTCGCGCCTCCAAGGCTTTGAATTTAGCATTGATTGCCTACTTAGATGTCATAGTATATGCCTCCAAATCTATGATGTTAAGATCTCTC
This sequence comes from Musa acuminata AAA Group, assembly GCF_036884655.1. Classification (NCBI taxonomy): domain Eukaryota; kingdom Viridiplantae; phylum Streptophyta; class Magnoliopsida; order Zingiberales; family Musaceae; genus Musa; species Musa acuminata. Next base: position 24,545,973 of record NC_088356.1, on the reverse strand, counting down.
TTTTGTCGTCAGGTTAAAGGCATGTATAATTGAGAGAAGTGATGGTCGAAAGGATTGGTGGATCGATGGATGTAGGCTACGATTTAGGCTTGTTTTGTGACTGTTTTGGGTGCAGTTTGAGTGTGTGGTCTAGTGGAGTTTTAGGGCTATGTATGAATGTTTTGGATCTATGGTAGATGGTAGCAAAGGTTTGATAGAAATCAGTGGAGGTTGCAGCAAGTATGTGCTATCTTGTAAGAGTAGAATTGTCGTCGAAGAAACAACGGTTTCTCGACGTAATTTCCACCAAAAACATGAGAGAATTAAGGAGGGAATTGATAGCAAAATCACAGTTTATATGACAGCAAGGATATCTAATTGAATCAAGAAAATTTCGGCAGTATAACAGCAAGGAAATTGGTGCAAGTTTCGATTGTAGAATTCTCGTCGAAAAATTTCAGCAGGTTACGACGAAAATTTGCAGCAACATAAAATCGTTTTTAGAGATGAATTTCTTAATAGATCAATCTTAGATGGAAGCCAAGATGATCTATGAAGTGTATAAGAAATTTCATTCAAAAAAGATTATAAATAGATGGGTTAAGGCAACAATATGCGGTTGAAATTTTCTACAGCACAAATTTTTAGGTATAGCAGATTGGACATAAAAGATCAGTGGTTTATATTGAGACTTTTTTTATGAAACCAAAGGGAAATCTACTGTTAGGAAGGGTCAAAGATGTCATAAAAGTTTCATAGAAATTTGGATAGAAAAAGCACAGTAGCAAGATCAAAAAGATGGTACTATGCGGCTGGAATTCTGCAATGTATCTTTCGTCGTAGAGATGAAAACTTTGTGACGAAAGGTTTATGCAGCAATATAGGAAAAGTTTTTTTTTTTGGATTTTCGAATAAGGATAACTAAATTGCAGTAGCAGTAAGGTAGGAAACCAGAACCTGTTGCAATTCACGGGGAGATCAAAGGATGATCCGCGGTGGTGGAGATGATGGCAGAATTCGGCGACGATCTTTTAAGCAATTGTGGGAATTGCTTTGGGCGGTTGTGGAGGGTTGATGGATGGCTGTGGAAGGGCAGCGAGACACCAAGAACGCTGCTCTGATACCAGGTGTTAGAACCCTTGCAGATTCTAAACTTGGGGTTAATCTCTTTAGGGGATCGGCCTCTTTGGAACTCTATAGGGGTTCCTCCCTCCAAGTTGCTGCTCAAAGGCTGCAGAAAAGATTCATCTATTACTTATCAAAAGAGAACGAATACATGACTATTTATAGGGCTTCTAAACCCTAACTCCTAATAGGACTCCTACTTAAGACTCTTACTTCTAACCAACTCCTAATAAGACTCCTACTCAAGACTCCTATTCCCTTGCAACTCCTATTTCTTCCCTAAGAAAAAACCTCCTACATGAATGCCCCTCTCAATTAGGACTCTCCTAGTTAGAGTTCTAACAGAATGTCACTCTCAATTAGGACTCTCTTAGCTAGAGTCCTAACATTTTTACATGAATGTCCCTCTCAATTAGGACTCTCCAAGCTAGAGTCCTAACAGTTGGCTACTCCCAATGATCGACTGCACTAGATCTGGAACCAACAGGCTATAAGTCTGATATCAAAGAGTGGAGTACTCATATAGGACATTCTTGATATCTCAGGTTTAAGGATTAGATACACCACTAGCACTATGGAATTACTGTTTGATAATAAGGCATCATCAACCATCCAGCATTTCATAAGCAGATAAATCAGTGAACTCATTCTCCAATGAGTACTTGTACTGTATCCCTAATGTCCCCACACGAGCAATGACGAGACTAGCTGCATCCAACATATGGATGGGTATACAACATACCAGTCTATCTGGTTATCTCGATGTCCCTCTTGAGTAACCTATGACTGGGATTATTTATGATTTATGTTTATAGACGAATCGGTCTCATTATTGTTATCTCATCACGATCTGATTCCCATTGCAGAGATCCATGGACATCACAATATGTTCAAGTAACATGAAATATAAAGTGATAAAATACCGAATAATAAGCAAAAAGTCTGTGTCAATTCACACGTGTCATTACTCATGTGATTGGCTTATAGGGCACCTTTGACTAGCTTTACAAACATGTAGGAGAATGGATCTATCATCTATCTTTCCATGTTTTCTCTGTAACTTAGGAGTCATGGAGCCTAACATGTAACACTAAACAAAAGTGAAGTCATCTATGAACTTCACATAGCAAGTGGTCTCATCCTCACTTGCCCTTTCCTCGGGCATAGGCATCATTGTATCAAGGACGTATATGATTTTCTTGACCGTAAGAACAAATTGTTAGGATCAGGAGCACTAAGAGAGGGGGGGGGGTGAATTAGTGCAGCAGAAAACTTTCGACGATTAAAACTACATTCGTACGATAAAATCGAATTCGATAGAAAAGCCGATTCGTAAATCACTTTAACTTATGATCAAGCGAGATGCAATTAAAATGAATCTATGAAGGCAATTTACAGTTATGATGGAAATCAGAATGTAAGAGCAAACTGAAATATGATGTTCGTACGATAAAACTGATTTACGTCTAAACGCCGATTCTAAAAATACTGAACTTTGAAACACGATCATAAATGCACAGAAGGCAGTAAGCTATTGAGGAGTTTTGCAGTAAAGATAATATGCTCAAAGTAAATGCAAACCGAGATTTAGAGTGGTTTGATCAATCTTGACCTACATCCACTTTTGGCTTCCTCCACCGACGAGGTCACCGATGTCCACTAGAAGCCTTCCTTCAATAGGCGAAGGCCAACCACCCTTTTATAGTTTCACTCCTTTTGACGGGCTTAGGAGACAACCCTTACAAACTTTTCTCTCCTCTCTTGAAAGATCAAAACTTGGAAGAAAAGAGGGAGGAGAACTTCTAGACTTTACAACACTTTTGAGCTCTAAAATCACAGAGTAAGATCAAGCTTTCGGTGCCTTTGGGTTACCCTTTCATTGCTGAAAGGGTGGGGTATTTATAGGCCCCAACCCAATTTGAATTTCGAGCTCAAAACTGTCATCCTCTGGAATTCCGGGGTCTGGCGGTTGCACCGCCTGACTAGGGCGGTTGCACAGCCTGACTGGGGCGGTTGCATAGCCTGGTAGAGCTCGAAGACTGAGCCTCTAGGCAGTGTCACCTCCTGTCAAGGGCGGTTGCGCCTCCTACCATAGCTCGGAGACCGAGCTCAGGCAATGCCACTGCCTGACTAGGGTGGTTGCATCGCCCAGCCAGAGCTCGGAGATCGAGCTCAAGCAGTTGCACCTCTGTCAAAGGCGGTTGCACCGCCCAACCAGAGCTCGAAGACTGAGCCCTAGGCGGTGCCACCGTCGACCCAAGCGGTGCCACCGCCGACCCAGGCAGTGCCACCTCTGGCCAAGTAATCTGGGTCCGAATGGGCTGATCCATTCGGTCGAATTTGGGTCTGTCAAGGGCCCAATTACCCCAAGATTAAGTTAATGGGATCACCTCCCATTTCTAACTTAATTATTGTGCTAACTACAAATTTCTTAAGACATTTACTGTAACTTGCTCCGGCGCGTCAATCGCTTCTTTCGACGAGCTTCTGGCGATCATCCGATGAACCCTCGGTGATGCTCCTGCGGACTTCCGACAAACTCCTGGACTTGTGACGATCCACTTGGCGAGTTCCAATGAGCTTCTTTTGGTAAGCTCCTGGACTTCTCGGATTTGCTCCTGCAGAACCTCCGATGACCGTTCGGACTTCCGTCGAGCTCTCGAACTCCCAACATGATCATAGTCTTTAACTCCGGCTCAACTCCTGCTGAATGTCTTACTTTCATCGTGGTTAATCCTGCACACTTAAAACAAAACTTTGATCGAGACAATTAATCCTAAGCAATTAACTAAGTTTTCTGGCATGTCATTGGTCCCTCGACGCTTCGTCCGATTCTTCGGCGCATCATCCTCTCCTGCGGCCTATTGCCCAATCGACTAGTTGACTCCGCAACTCCGATATCTTTGGCGCAATACCCGCTCTTCTTGGCCTGATGCCCAAGTCCACGGCCCGAAGCCTTCTGTCGATACGTCAACCGATCCATCGGCCCGACGTCCAATCTTCTGACATGTTCCTCCGGCACAACATGATTTTTCCTGCTTTAATTATCTCATCCTGATTGAAGCATCCTGTGTCACTCAAAACGTAGATTAAAATATAAATGCATATCAAGTAATTTCATCATCAAAATATGAGATTCAACAATCTCCCCTTTTTTGATGTTGACAACTACTTGATGACGGAGTTATTCTAAACTCTCGGAGTTTAAACAAACTCCCCCTATCAATATGCCATATTGATAGAACTTTGAATTCAAACTGAATTCAATTCATTGCAATATTCATCATGAATACTTGGAACACATCATTATGAACTTATGCATAAACTTATGCATAACATCATACTTCTCCCCCTTTGTCATCAACAAAAAGGAGAAGTCCAACTATTATTGTGTTTAGAATATAAGTTTAACTCATTGCATGAAAAACAGAATATCAAGTTTTATCATTATGCAGTTTTGAAGCTAGAAAATTTAGCAAGTGTTACATCATTCTTAGAACATTCAAGCTATCAAGTTTTAGATATGCAAGTTGTACAACATACAAGATAGCAAATTCAAAGATATGCAAGTTGGCATATTTGCTTTTCTTTGCGATAGGTAAGATAGCACTTTTACTTCTAGAAATATGCAAGTTAGCAATCTTGGAGCGACGACCAGATCTAGGGCGATGGTACTATAGCGACGACGACACTGTAGCGGCGACCAGATCTCCCTAGGGCGATCTGACTCCTGCAACGTCGGCTTTCTCCCACGGGCGACGGGCGACGATACTGTAGCGGCGATCAGATCTCCCAAGGGCGACGGTACTGTAGCGACGGCGATGACACTATAGCGGCGACTAGATCTAGGGCGACGGTACTGTAGCGGCGACGACACTGTAGTGGCGACCAGATCACCCTAGGGCGATCTGACTCCTGCAGCGTCGGCTTTCTCCCACGGGCGATGGGCGATGACACTGTAGCGGCAGCCAGATCTAGGGCGATGGTATTGTAGTGGCGACGACACTGTAGTGGCGACTAGATCTCCCTATGGCGATCTGACTCTTGCAGCGTCGGCTTTCTCCCACGGGCGACGGGCGACAACACTGTAGCGGCGATCAGATCTACCAAGGACGACGGTACTATAGCGGCGACGACGACACTGTAGCAGCGACCAAATCTAGGGTGACGGTACTGTAGCGACGACGAGATCTCCCTAGGGCGATCTAACTCCAGCAGCGTTGGCTTTCTCCCATGGGCGACGGTACTGTAGCAACGATCTGATCTCCCTTACTATAGTGGTGATCGGATCTCCTACAGCGTCGGCTTCTCCCCAAGGGCGACGGTAATGTAGCGGCAATCTGATATACTGTGGCGGTGGCTTTTCCCTATGGCAACGATTCTGTAACGGTGACCAGAAGAGGGATCAAACATGGCAGCGACGGCCCCTAGGGCTAGCGATGGTGGCGGGAGGGTTGATACGATGGCAAGACTCCCTACCATTACCGTTACCCCTCAATCTGCTCCTCCACCATATCCTCTCCAGAAAGAAACTCCTTCGACGAAGCAGCATCGCAGTAGGTCGCGCTCTAGATCGCGGCAGCCTGCTCTCATTTCCAATAACCCTCGGCCTTGCACTAGCCTCTTCAAGGCTCCAGTTGGAAGTCCGGATCTAAGCTTGGAATTCTTTACTCCAGAAGTTCAGGCTGATAAGAAGATTGCTATATACGAGACTGCTGATTTAACAGAGCTTATTGAGACATGGTCTATGGCGATTATTGGCTATGTGGTCGGTCTCAAAACATCTTATTTCCTACTATCCTCATTTATCAAAACTCGATGGGGAATATCGTCATTTGATCTTCATATGCTGGAGAACAGATTCTTTGTTTGCAAGCTATACTCTGAAGAAGATTTGCAACGGGTCCTTGAAGGATTCTGGACTATTCGCGGCCATCTAATGATTCTACGACGCTGGTCTCCTGATGTCCGTTTGGAGTTAAATAGCCTACAGTCTATTCCATTATGGGTATCCTTTCAAGGTCTTCCTTTACATCTTTGGAGTCGATGTTTTATTGCAAAGTTATGCAGTACTCTAGGACAGCCACTCTACATCGACAAAGCAACAGCAGCTCAGACGAGATTAGCATTAGCACGAGCATGTGTACTAGTTTCTTCCGACGAAGATCTTCTAAATGAGGTTTTCTATCGTGATCTTGACGGGAACACACGGAAGGTACATGTCTCATATTCCTGGAAGCCACAACTATGTCAGCATTGCTTATCTTTTGGTCATGCAAATGGAGCTTGTCAGCAAACTCCAAAACCGATCACAAAGGTCTATCAACCACGTCAAGCGCCTCAGCAACAAAGCGAGTCTTCTCTAATGGTAGTAGCACCGATGGTGGCGAAGACTATTGAGTATTCCGACTCGCAAGGACAGCACCGCGGACAGAAGGACAAATCCAAAACTTTACCTCTTCCTATAATGTCTAAGCCTTCCACAACCGAAGTTTCCCATGGTACTAGTGGACAGGAGAAGCATAAGTCAGGAACTTCATCTCTTCCAATATCTTCGGATCCGTCCACAATAGTTCAACGAACTCAGGGCCAAACAAATCTCGCCAACAAGGATATTCTTCCTCAACAAACTCAAGCCGCAACAAACATCGCCAACAAGGATATTCTATCTCAACAAACTCATGCCCTAACAAACCTCTCTAGCCAGGCTGCTCCAACAAGTACTAACCAGGATATTGTGCCGCAACAATCTTATCATGCTTCAACAAACCCTACCAATTAAGACCACATGTTTCAAGGTATTTTAAAGTTTAAACATCTGCAAGCTGTAGATGAAGTGGATAAATATAGGAATAAAGCTATAAAAGGTAAGGATATTGTGCGGGAGGAAAATACAAACCAAAGGATAAGAAAAAGGATGGTACAGTCCATCTAAAGTCGTAGGATGAATACCTTACCTCCTTTTTCATTTGTTTATTACTGATGAAGATAACATGCTGGAATGTTCGTGGACTTAATAAGACTGAGAAATGTCGGGAGCTCAATAGAATAATCAAGTCTGCCGCATGTGATATTGTTATTATAGTGAAAACAAAAATTAAACAATCGCGCGTTCAAGCTCAAAAGAATTTAATATGGCCGGACGCAGAACTGTTTACCAATGACTCAAATGAAACTTTTGGTAGAATATGGGTCTTCTGGCATCCTAACTCTATTAATGCTTGGTTTATTTCAGCTACTGATCAATTCATTCATCTTAAGGTAGAGGACAAAAAGAATGGCTGTCAATTCAATTTCACTAGTATATATGCTTCAAACAGTATGCAAGAAAGAAATACACTGTGGTCTGATCTAACTAACATTGCAGATGGCTGTCTTAATGTACCTTGGATTGTTCTTGGTGACTTTAATACTGTTCGGTACACAAATGAAAAAGTGGGGGGTAGACAGCTTTCAGAAAGTCAGCTTCAGAGTTTTAATGATTACATAGATACTGCTGCATTGACTGATATGAAATCAGTGGGTAATTGGCTCTCCTAGAGTAATCAAGGTGCTGCTAACAGAAAAATAATGGCTCGACTCGATAGATGTCTGATTAATCAAGAATGATTAATAGTTTACCCTGATTAACTTCTTGAGTATGATGCTCCATTGTTTTCTGATCATTCTTTAATGTACATACACGTAGATAAAGCAACACCAAAAGGCAAGAAACCGTTTAGATTTTTCAACATGTGGAGTACTCATCCACAGTTCCTTGATGTTATCAGATCAGCTTGGAATGTTAATGTGCATGGATCCCCCCCTTACATCTTATGTCAAAAACTCAAAGCCTGCAAAGCAGCACTTAAGGAGTGGAATACAAATACCTTTGGCAATATTACCACCCGAGTTCAATTTTGCAGAAAGGAACTAATAGCAATGCAACATGAGCTGCAACTTCAGCCCCACAATGAGAATCTTATCGAAAAAGAGACAGAAGCTAGAAATAACTTCACGCAAGCCTTAAAGCAGGAGAAAAATTTTGTAAAACAGAAGTCTCGACAGCATTGGCTTACTTTAGGGGATTCCAATACTAAGTTTTTTTATGTTTCCATTGCTACTCGAAGAGTCGTTAACCGCATTAGGAAATGCAGAGACAAAGATAACAATCTTATTGAGAATTTAGATGAGGTTAAAGCATACACTGCGCAATTGTTTTATTTCTTACTCAACCAAGCGGAGCAACCTAATAATATTCATGTGGAGCCAACTAGAAAGCTTGATTCGAGTGCCATTTCTATCCTCAATGCCCCGATTACAGATGACGAAATAGTAAGAGTTGTCTTTAAGTCACCAAAGCACAAAAGCCCTAGTCCAGACGGATTTCCTACTGAATTTTACCAAATTACATGGTCTATTATTGGTAATGATATGATTAAAGCTTGCCAACTTTTTTTCTCTTCAGGTCATATTCTTAGAGAGATGAATTGTACTTTTATTTATTTAATTCCCAAGAATGCAAGGGCTGATTCACTAGAGAACTATCGACCCATATCTTTATGCAACTTTATTTACAAGATCATCTCAAAACTGTTAGCAGATAGATTGCAAAAGGTAATACACAAGATAATTAGTCCAAATCAGGCTGCTTTCATCAAAGGGAGAAGTATACATCATAATATTCTGCTTGCTAATGACTTGGTCAAGGATTTGCACTCAAAAGCAAAAGGGACAAAAATCTATTTTAAAGCTGATCTACGAAAAGCCTTTGACTCAGTTAATAGGAACTTTATCTATAAGATGCTCCACGGTATGAACTTCCCTCAGCAATGGGTTAATTGGATTCAATGTTGCTTAGAAACTCTAAAGTTTTCAATACTCTTCAACGGCTCACCTATTGGTTTTTTTGGGAGCAAGAATGGCATCCGACAAGGCGATCCACTCTCACCATATCTGTTTACAATTGCAATGGAAGGACTTAGCTATATATTGGAAGATGCGGTATCTGATGGCAGTATTAAGGTACCCCATGCTGGCCCTATTCATATTTCACATATAATCTTTGCAGATGATCTTCTTATCTTTCTTCAGAATGATTTAACTTCAGTAAGAAACTTGGCTACTATTCTTAATGATTTTGGTATAGTTTCTAGCCTTCAGTTAAATTATGCGAAAAGTAAAGTCTACATGAGCCCTTGCATTGAGGACAAAAATGTTATTGCACAAACCCTAGGGGTTAGTGAGGGAAATCTGCCAGTTACATATCTTGGTCTCCCACTCATATCCACTGGCATTCATAAAACCCACTGTCAACCTATCCTGCAAAAAATAAAGAATAGAATTTCCTCCTGGAAAAATAGGCTTCTTTCAAAAGCAGGACGACTTGAACTCATCCGTTCTGTGTTGTACTCTTACTCTATATATTGGTCTAATGCATTTCTTCTGCCCATTAGACTTCTCCAAGATATTGAACGGTTATTAATAAACTTCTTCTGGAATGGCGCAAATGATATTTTTTTTTGGTAAGTAAAAGTAAATTGATTATGTGTAAAGTTTCTACAAATAGCTTTATCTATACAAGTCATAGACAAAGCCAAGTAACTCATAGAGTGCGAATACGATAGTTATGACTACACATGCTGTAGACTATAACTACCTGTGGGTACATTATTTGGTATCATTCCCAAGATCTTTAGCTAATAGCAAAATTAAATTTGATAAAAATATCTTTTTCTCTTCGGGTGAAGTGCTCGGTTTTGAGATCATGCTCCATACAGGATCTTGAGTCTCTAATAATCTCTTTCAAGAGCTGAGCATTGTTTGTGTGTTGACATTCAAAGATTCTATTACATCTCTCCTTCCACATCCACCAAATAGCGCATCTGAAAGTAACCTTTGCCAGTTGTGTAAGTGGCCCTTTTCTTGAGAAACAATGCATAAGGTCGCCTAGTTCTTGGTGCAAGTTTGGTTGCGGCAGTCTATTGAGTTTAAATCGCTAGAGAATCTCCTTTCATATCCATTTTGTATAATTACAAGCAAAATAGAGGTGGTCAATAGTTTCTTCTTGTTGCAAACAAAGGGAGCATCGGTTAACATGATAGATACCTTTTCTTTTCATATTGTCTATTGTAGGTAGTTTATTGTGAAGGGCCTGCCATGTATATAAAGAGTGTCTTTGTGATCCCGGTCGATCCCATGTCCAATTGCTTGGGACCCACTTGTTATTTCTTTGCCTAATTTGATTCCATGCGGATGTGGCACTAAATTTGCCATTGTCATGAGGCCAAATAAGTATATCTGAAGAGTTGTTCCTGATTGGAATAGCTATGATAGTCGGCCAAAGTGATAACATTTCGGGAGAAATAGGATTAGGGAGACACCAGGTACCATTAGCAATGAACTCGGAAACCTTCCAATCTTTGGGAGCCCCAAGATATTTTCGTATTCTGTCGTCATATAATTGAAATATACTCTTCCCATTCACCCAAGGATCGTACCACATATTAGTACTAGTTCCAGAAGAGATTGCATAAGAAATGTGTTTGATTAGACAATTCCTTGCCTTTAAAATTCCTTTCTAAGCTGCAGAGTGGTATGTTCTTGTTGAAATTTCCCAAATTGATTCCTTTGAAAGATACCTAGCAGAAACCCATTGTGACCATACGGAACATTTGTTTTGCAAAAGATCCCACAATTGTTTTACCAGGCATGCTTGATTCCAATCTCTAGTATTTCTCAAGTTTAGCCCCCCTTCATCTTTCGGTTTGCAAATGCTATCCCAATTTATCATATGCATTGCCTTATCATTTGTGCCATTCCAAAAGAAGATCATTAATAACCGTTCAATATCTTGGAGAAGTCCAGCAGGCAGACGAAATGCATTACACCAATATATAGAGTAGGAGTGCAATACAGAACGGATGAGTTCGAGTCATCCTGCTTTTGATAGAAGCCTATTTTTCCAAGAAGATCACCTTGTCGGATACGGAGAGAGTGGATCACCTTGTCGGATGCCATTCGTGCTCCCAAAAAAACCAATAGGTGAGCCATTAAAGAGTATCGAAAACTTTGGAGTTTCCAGGCAAGATTGAATCCAATTAACCCATTGCTGTGGGAAGTTCATATCGAGGAGCATCTTATAGATAAATTTCCTATTAACTGAATCAAAGGATTTCCGTAAATCAGCTTTAAAACATATTTTTGTACCTTTTGCTTCTGAATGCAAATCTTTGACCAAGTAATTAGCAAGCAAAATGTTATGATGTATACTTCTCCCTTTAATGAAAGCAGCTTGATTTGGGCTAATGATCTTGTGTATTACCTTTTCCATTCTATTTGCTAATACTTTGGAGATGATCTTGTAAATAAAGTTGCATAATGATATGGGTCGATAGTTCTCTAGTGAATCAGCCCCTGCATTCTTCGGAATTAAAGAAATAAAGGTGCAATTCATCTCTCTAAGAATATGACCTAAAGAGAAAAAATGTTGGCAAGCCTTGATCACATCATTTCCAATAATAGACCAAGCAGTTTGGTAAAATTCAGCTAGAAATCCATCTGGACCTGGGCTTTTGTGCTTTGGTGACTTAAAGACAACACATACAATTTTGTCGTCAGTAATTGGGGCATTGAGGATTGAAATAGCTTCCGAATCAAGTTTTCTAGTCGGCTCCACATGAATGTTATTAGTTTTCCCAGCTTGATTGAGTAAGGAATAAAAAAATTGCTCTGTGTGTGCTTTAACCTCATCTAAATTCTCAATAAGATTATCATCTTTGTCTCTGCATTTGCTGATACGGTTAACAACCCTTCGAGTAGCAATTGAAGCATAGAAAAATTTAGTATTGGAATCTCCTAGTGTAAGCCAATGCTGTCGAGACTTCTGCTTTACAAAACTTTCCTCCTGTTTTAAGGCTTGCATGAAGTTATTTCTGGCTTCTGTCTCTTTGTAGATAATATTCTCATCATTTGGTTGAAGTTGCAGCTCATGTTGCAATGACATTAGTTCCTTCCTGCAAAATTGAACTGTGGTGGTAATATTGCCAAAGGTATTTGTATTCCACTCCTTTAGTGCTGCTTTACAGGCTTTGAGCTTTTGACATAAGACAATGCATATGGTAAATTGGGACAGCATCTGCAAACCGAAAGATGAAGGGGGGGTGAACCTGAGAAATACTAGAGATTGGAATAAAGCATATTTGGTAGAGCAATTGTGGGACCTTTTGCAAAACAAATGTTCCTTATGGTCACAATGGAATCGATTTGGGAAATTTCAACAAGAACATACCACTCTATAGCTTGGAAAGGAATTTTAAAGGCAAGGAATTGGCTAATCAAACACATTTCTTATGCAATCTCTACTGGAACCAATACTAATATGTGGTACGATCCTTGGGTGAATGGGAAAAGTATATTTCAATTATATGGTGACAGAATATGAAAAGACCTTGGGGCTCCCAAAGATTGGAAGGTTTCCGAGTTCATTGCTAATGGTACCTGGTGTCTCCCTACTCCTATTTCTCCTGAAATGTTATCACTTTGGCCGACTATCACAGATATTCCAATCAGGAACAACCCTTCAGATGTACTTATTTAGCTTCATGATAATGGTAAATTTAGTGTCACATCCGCATGGAATCAAATTAGGCAAAGAAATAACAAGTGACTCCCAAGCAGTTGGACATGGGATCGACCGGGATCACAGAGACATCCCTTATGTACATGGCAGACCCTTCTGAATAAACTACCTACAATAGACAATATGAAAATAAGAGGTATCCATCATGTTAACCGATGCTCCCTTTGCATGCAACAAGAAGAAACTGTTGACCATCTCTATTTTGCTTGTGACTATACTAAATGGATATGGAAGGAGATTCTCCATCGATTCGAACTCAATAGAATGCCGCAACCAAACTTGCATTAAGAATTAGCTGACCTCATGCAATGTTTTTCAAGAAAAGGGCCTCTTACACAATTGACAAAGGTTATATTCAGATGCGCTATTTAGTGGATGTGGAAGGAAAGATGTAGCAGAATCTTTGAGTGTCAACACACAAACAATGCTCAGCTCTTGACAGAGATTATTAGAGACTCAAGATCATGTATAGAGAACGATCTCAAAATGGAGCACCTTACACAGAGAGAAAAATATATTTTTATCAAATTCAATTTTGCTATTAGCTAAAGATCTTGGGCATGATGTCAAAAGCTATACCCACAGGAAATCTTGGCATATCTGGACTTTAAATTTTTTTTGTTGGCCACAGTTAAGAGTTATAGTCTACAGCATGTGTAGTCATAACTACCGCATGAGTACTCTACGAGTTACCTAGCTTCGTCTATAACTTATATAGACAAAGCTATTTGTAGAAACTTTACACAAAATCAATTTATTTTACTTATAAAAAAAAGATCATTTCTTTTGGCCGCACATCAAAAAAGATGTTGAGAGATTATGTGAGAAATGCATTACTTGTAAACAAGCGAAATCTAAAGTAATGCCTCATGGATTGTATACTCCTCTTCCTATAACTAGTGAGCCTGTTAGGACTCTAGCTAGGAGAGTCCTAATTGAGAGGGACATTCATGTAAAACCTACCTAAGCCGACTCTTATTAAAGAGGTGAAGAGGCCGGCTAGGGTTAAGAGGTTATTTCTTAGAGAAGAATTAGGAGTTGTAAGGGAATAGGAGTCTTAAGTAGTAGTCCTATTAGGAGTTGGTTAGAAGTAGGAGTCTTGAGTAAGAATCCTATTAGGAGTTAGTGATAACGGGGAGGGTAAAAATGCAGAATGGATTTCGAAAAAACACCAATAGAATAGTTGTATAGATAGAAAATATCATAGAAGGCAATGAACGAACTCTTGAAGAAACTTCGATAAAACAAAAAATAGCTCACCACCAAGTTTAAAATCAAAAGGGAACAGAAAGATCACAACCCTAATGACAATAAACAAGGATACAGAACTGAAAGCAAAAGACTCACCACTCAAGGATACATCCAAGAGATACAGAGTTCAAAAGAGCACTCCAAGAGAGCTTTTGCCAATATCCTCAGTTTTCTAAAGTCTTTTCAAAGCCCTAAACCCCAAAATAAATACTAGTGCATGAAACAACCCTTCATGCATAGGAAATTTCGAAATTAAGTGCTTTACAGCTACCAACCAACTTCATTAATGTATTCCTAAGCCATGAAGAAAAGCACCATGATACAGCTTTACAGCTGCCAACCAACTCTATTAATGTACTCCTTTGTGCAGGGAATATGTTGATGAGCTGTCTTATATGAGTAGGTTGAGTTGAAGATTATGTAGCAATATTGTTGGCTGAAAAAAATATCATATTATCAGTATGGTCCATATGAGAAGATTGTAGCTAATTAGACACTCCCGTGTCAATCTCCCCTGGTTGAAAAAGACTTGTCCTCAAGTTCTTGTTTGTTTCGTCATCATGATTATAAAAAGGACTTAAATCAGCCACATTAAATGTTGGGGATACTCCGTAATCTTTAGGTAGCTCAATCTCATAAGCATTTTTGTCAATTCTCTTAAGCACCTAGAATGGACCATCAGCCTTAGGTTTCAGTTTTCCAAATTTTCTCGGCGGAAACCTCTCCTTCCTTAGATGAATCCAGACCAAATCACCTGCATTAAACTCCACAAGTTTTCTGTGTTTGTTAGCAGCTTGCCCGTACCTCTTATTTTGTGTCTCAATGGTTGCTTTCACACCCTCATGCAGCTTCTTTATCTGCTTAGCTCTTTCATCAACATCTCCACTAAATTGCTTTGTTGTAGAAGGAGGGATTAAGTCCAAAGGACCAGCAGGATTAGCACCATAAACTACCTCAAAAGGACACTTACCAATACTATGATGCATAGAACGATTGTAGGCAAACTCAATTTGTGGAAGAATGGCATCCCATTGCTTAATATTCTTGCCAACATTGCTTCTAAGCAAATTTCCCAAGCTTCGGTTTGTTACCTCAGTTTTCCCATCGGTTTGTGGATGATGCAAGCTGCTGAAATTCAAAGAAGTACCCAGCTTCCTCCAAAGAGTTCTCCAAAAATGACTAACAAATTTTGAATCTCGATCAGACACCATAGTTCTTGGAATACCATGCAATTTAACAATCTCTTTAAAATATGAAGCAGTAATATGAGATGCATCATTTGATTTATTGCATGGAACAAAGTGAGACATTTTTGAAAATCTATCAACAACAACCATGATAGAATCCTTGTTCCTTTGAGTTCTTCGCAGTCCCAAAACGAAATCAAGACTCACATCCTCCCATGGAGCATTTGTCACTGGCAATGGAGTGTACAAACCAGAATTTTGACTTTTTGTTTTTGCCAAATGACACAATCAGCATTGCTTCACATGTCTATCCATATCTCTGAACATTTTAGGCCAGTAGAAAGTTGATTGAACAAGAGCTACAGTCTTGTCCCGACCAAAATGTCCTCCCAAAACACCACCATGAGCTTCAGCTAGAATTACTTGTTTCAAAGAACAAGATGGAACACACAAAGCATTAGCTCGAAAAATAAAACCATCAAAGATAAAAAAATTATTGAAAGGAACCTGATTTACAATTCTGCCATATCGAACCAAAATCCACATCATTCTCATATAGATCTTTGAATGTTTCAAATCCAACTACTTTGACTTCCATTGCTGATAATAAAGAATGCTTTCTGCTCAATGCGTCAACAACTACATTTTGAACACCAGATTTGTGCCTGATTGTAAAGTTGTAAGATTGTAAAAACTCCACCCAAGCTGCTGTTGAATCTCGTATTTTGATGATGAAACTACTTGATATATGTTTATGATTTAATCTGCGTTTTGAGTAACGCAAGATGCTTCGATCAGGATGAGACAATTAAAGCAGAAAAATCATGTTGTGCCGGAGGAACATGTCAGAAGATTGGACGTCGGGCCGGTAGATCGGTCGACGTATTGACAGAAGGCTTCGGGCTGTGGACTTGGGCATCGGGCCAAGAAGAGCGGGTATTGTGCCAAGGATATCGGAGTTGCGGAGTCAACTAGCCGATTGGGCAATAGGCTGCAGGAGAGGATGATGCGCCGAAGAATCGGATGAAGCGTCGAGGGACCAATGACATGCCGGACAACTTGGTTAATTGCTTAGGATTAATTGTCTCGATCGAAATTTTGTTTTAAGTGTGCAGGATTAACTACGATGGAAGAAAGACATGCAACAAGAGTTGCGACGGAGTCAAGACAATGATCACGTTGGGAGTTCGAGAGTTCGACGGAAGTTCAGATAGTCGTCGGAGGTTCTGCGGGAACAAATCCGAGAAGTCCATGAGCTTGCCAAAGCAGCTCGTCGGAACTCGCTAAGTGGATCGTCGCACCGAAGCAAGTTACAGTAAATGTCTTAGGAAAAATCATAGTTAGCACAATGATTAAGTTGGAAATGGGAGGTGATCCCATTAACTTAATCTTGGGGCAATTGGGCCCCTGAAAAACCTAAATTGGGCCGAATGGATCAACCCATTCGTACCCTGATTTCTGTTGAGAGGTGCAACCGCCCAAGCCAGGAGGTGGCACCGCTTGGGCTAAGTCCCCAAGTGAGACTGGGCGGTGCAACCGCCCTAGCCGGGAGGTGGCACCGCTTGGGCTCAGTCTCCGAGCGAGACTAGGCGGTGCAACCTCCCCTGATAGGAGGTGGCACCGCCTGAGCTCGGTCTTCGAGCTCTGGCAGGAGGTGCAACCGCCTCAGTCAGGTGGTGGCACCGCCTGAGCTCAGTCTTCGAGCTCTGGCAGGAGGTGCAACCGCCCCTGACAGGAGGTAGCACCACCCAGAGGCTCAGTCTTCGAGCTCTGCCAAGCGGTGCAACCGCTCCAGTCAGGAGGTGCAACCGCCTGATCCCGGAATTCCGGGAATTGACAGTTTTGAGCTCCAAATTTGAACTGGGTTGGGGCCTATAAATACCCCACCCATTCAGCATTGAAAGAACACAGAATACACTCCGAAATCTTGATCTTGTTCTGTGATTTTTAGAGCTCAAAATTGTTGTAAAGGCCAAAAGTCCTTCTCCCTCTTTTCTTCTAAGTTCTGAGCTATAAAGAGAGGAAAGAAAATTCTGTAAGGGTTGTCTCCTAAGCCCGTCAAAAGGAGTGAAACTGTAAAAGGGTGGTTGGCCTTCGCCTATTGAAGGAAGGCCTCTAGTTGACGTCGGTGACCTCGTCGGTGGAGGAAGCCAAAAGTGGAGTAGGTCAAGATTGACCGAACCACTCTAAATCTCGGTTTGCATTTACTTTGAGTATCTTATCTTTACTGCAAACCTCCTCAATAGCTTACTGCCTTCTTTGTTTTTATGAACATGTTTCAAAGTTTAGTGCTTTCCGAATCGAGGTTTAAGACGTAAATCAGTTTTATCGTACGAACGTCGTATTTCAGTTTGCGCTTATATTCTGATTTCCATCATAACTGCAAACTGTGTTCATATCTTTGCTGCATCTCTCCTTGTCAAAAGTTGAAGTGATTTATGAATCGACTTTCTTACCAAAATCACTTCTATAGAACGAAAGCAGTTTTCGATTTTAATCACAGAAGGTTTTCCGCTGCACTAATTCAAACCCCCCCCCCTCTTAGTGCTCTTGATCCTAACAATTGGTATCAGAGCGGGGTTAACTCTCAAACGGATTAAAACCCAAGAGAGATGGCATATGCCGGAAACCAAGAGGGTCATTCTATTACACGTCCACCCATGTTTAATGGGACAGACTACACTTATTGGAAAACTCGAATAAGAGTTTTCTTGATTTCTATGAATTTGGATTTATCGAATATCGTTGAAAATGGTTTTCAACTTCCCTCTAAACCGATGAACGAATGGTCGGATTTGGAGAAGAAGTATTTTTCTTTAAACGCAAAGGCTATGAATGCCTTATTTTACGCTTTGGACAAAAATGAGTTCAATCGGATTTCTACGTGCGAAACGGCTTTTGACATTTGGCAAACACTTGAAATCACGCACGAGGGAACTAGTAGAGTCAAAGACTCGAAAGTTAACATTTTATTGCATGATTTTGAGCTTTTTCGAATGCAACCAAGCGAAACTATAGGCGACATGTACACCCATTTCACGGATGTCGTCAATAGTTTAAGAGCTCTTGGAAAATATTTTTCGGATTTTGAACTCGTAAACAAGATTTTGCGTTCTCTTTCTAAGAAGTGGGATTCAAAAGTAACTACAATACAAGAAGCTAAAATCTTAAACAACTTACCACTTGAAGAACTAATTGATTCTTTGATGACATATGAAATGAGTGCACAATGCACATGATGAACATGATGAACAAAATCACCTTCCAAAGAACAGGAAGGATTTGGAACTCCGGACAAATGAATACCACTTGAGCGATGACTCAAGTGATAAGGACAATGATGAACTCGAACTTCGAACACTAAATCTTAATAAGTTTATTAAACAAAAATTTAAAATAAATAATAAACTTGAACGAAGGAAGAGGCCAAAGAAGAAGAACATAAAGTGGGATGTATCGAGCACCTCCGAATACGAGGAGAAAATCAAGAAAGACGAGGTGGCAAACTACGCCTTAACGACATTCAACGATGAGGTAATCAAAACCCCCTTAATTTATTTCGAAATTACATGATGCTCTTCATAATGCATTTTCTTTTTTAGTATAGAATTAATTTTTGAAAATTACATGTTTAAAAAAAATATATATATATATATGATGAAAATACAAAATTTATGATCATGCTAGTAGTTCTGATAATAATCATGAAAAATACATATTTTATGATAAACAAACAAAATGATTTTGATTGAAAATATGAAATCATGCTTGATGATATAATGATGTTTTGATACCATGATTTTATTCTATGTATGAGATTTTAAAAAATCGTGTTTATTGGTTTTATAATTATGGATGATGAATCTTGCGATTTTTTATTTTCACGGTAATGAAAGTGCCTTATTGATCTTTGTCATAATAAAACTTGCACTTTCGATTTTAAAACATGCTACATGTTTGGCATAGATGAAATAAAATCATATGAATTAAAACAACTAAAAAGAGAAAAGTATTTTTCTTGAAAATTTATTTTTCTCTACCTTATTGACTTTTTCACTAAGAGATTAATAAAATTATCTATGCCATTTTGAATCTCTTGAAAGTAATGTTGAGATTTTGATGATTTGAATTTAATGGGTTTTATCGAAATCATGATATTAATTTCCCATGATTTATAACTTGAAATCATTTATGAATCAAGATCACCTACTTTGTGTTCTTATTGAAATTTATTGAAATGAATCGTGATTTCTTGGAATTATAACTTAAGAATTCTTTTTATAAATCAAAATAACTTACTATGATTCTTTATTTTTGCTATTTGAGTTATCTAAAAAGAATCATAATATGTCTATTAATATTCATAATTTGTCTACATGATTCGTAAATCTCATTACCAATTCTTCTTGATATTCCTTATGTGATGATATGAATACATGAAATATTCATTAATTTATTTTGATGTATACAAATGAAAAGTTATGATCATGCTTGGTAGGATATAATTTGACAAAATTGATACCATCATGATATGAAGCATTTATGATTTGCAATGATGCATGCAATACTTGAGCTTTTTAATTATGATGTAATGTATTGCATATGATGTAAATCATGATTTAAAATGCTATGAGTTGTTTCTAAAATGATGTATTATAAATGTTGATTTAATGTCATGAATACTCTAAATGATGAATGTTTGGTATCATGATCAAAATATTGATAAATAGTTAAAAATTTAATTATCATGTATAATATGCTCATAATATTGATTGATTTATTCAATATCATGCATGAATGAAATATAAGGTTTTTGAAGTTGTGCATATTCGAATTTGAAAACATAATGATGCACAAATAAGATTGAAACCTACCTTTGTCATGATTTAGAAATTAATGTAAAGGGTCTTCCCTTCTTTTTGCCAATGACATAAGGGGAGAAAGAGTTGCTAATGTGCATATCTCAAAGAGAAAATTGCTAGCTTGAGTGTCTTAAAATGTTGAAAATTTTTTGCTAGCTTGTATATTGTAAACTTGCTATCGTACTACCATGATGATGAGCATGTCTTATCTTCATGATTGTATTTGAAAAACTATGGCAAAAATATGTCCGAATGATTGAACTTGTTAAAATTAATTTTCGGACTTTCTTGATTGAATGATCATGACACGGGAGTATCTAATTTGCTATAATATGCTTATATGGATCATACTGATAATATGATATTTTGTTCAGCCAACAATATTGCTACATAATCTTCAACTCAGCCAACTCAGATAAGACATCTCATCAGCATATTCCCAGCACAAAGGAATACATTAATGAAGATGGTTGGCAGTTGTAAAGTTGTATCATGGTGCTTTTCTTCATGGCTAAGGAATTCATTAATGGAGTTGGTTGGCAGCTGTAAAGCACTTAATTTCGAAATTTCCTATGCATGAATGGTTGTTTCATGCACTAGTATTTATTTTAGGGTTTAGGGTTTAGAAAAGATTTTAGAAAACTAAGAATATTGGCAGAAGCTCTCTTGGAGTGCTCTTTTGAACTCTGTATCTCTTGGATGTGTCCTTGAGTGGTGAGTCTTTTGCTTTCAATTCTGTATCCTTGTTTATTGTCATTAGGGTGGTGATCTTTATGTATCCCTTTTGATTTTAAACTTGGTGGTGAGCTATTTTTCGTTTTACCGAAGTTTCTTCAAGAGTTCGTTCATTGCCTTCTGTGATATTTTCTATCTGTACAACTATTCGATTGGTGTTCTTTCGAAATCCATCTGCATTTTTACCCTCCCCGGTATCAGTTTGGTATCAGAGCTAAAGGCTAGAGATCATGGCAAGGCGGAATGGAAAAGATGTAGTTGGTGAAGGTAGCGACCACGAATTTGACGCTGAGTCGTTGAGGCTGTAGCTACGAAAATTACTGCATAGCCTACAAGAAAAAAATGAGATAATCAATGAACTTTAAAGTAGATATAACAAACATGAAAATGAAGCTCGAGAGTTTACTCCTGATGATGATACACCTCTTCCAAGGGAGTCGAGAAGATGTCGGAGAAGAAATGAAGTCCAAGACGAGTGACAGAATAAATATAACCCTAGATTTGATATTCTAGAATTTGAAGGCAAAATAAATGTTGATGACTTTATCGATTGGCTTAATACAGTAGAAAGAATTTTCAATTTTCATGAACCACCAGAATAAAAGAAGGTCAAACTTGTGACACTCAATTTTAGGCGGAATGCATCTTTTGGGTGGGAAAATCTGAAGAAACAAAGAGAACGTGAGGGGAATAGTAAGATCGTTACATGGGAGAAAATGAAAAGGGAGCTAAAGAGAAAATATTTACCTCATAATTATAGGCAAGAGATCTTTCTCAAAATACATGATTTCACGCAAAAAGATCTTAGTGTGGAGGAGTATATTGCAGAATTTGATAATTTGATGTTAAAAGGAGAACTTGTGGAGCCGGAAGAGCAAACAATTGCAAGATACTTGGGAGGTCTACCGTATGAGATTGCTAAAGTTATTCAGCTATAGCCATATTGGTCATTGAATGATGTGAGCAAGTTGGCATTAAAAGTTGAAAAGCAACAGAAGTTTGAAAAGAGTTTTCGGTATGGCTCAAAAGAAGGCTACACAAAAGGAGGAAGTTCCAAGCCTATTGCCCAAAGCAAGGTGATATCAAAGGTGCAAGAAAAGGGTGAAGAATCTGCTGGCAACAAAAAAACACCTAATTCTTCTACCCCAAGTGGCCGAAAATGCTTCAAATGTCATGGTTTTGGGCATATCGCATTAGATTGTCCAAATAGGAGGATTGTAACTTTGGTTGAAGATCATAGTGATGGAGGAGAAGATGAAACAGATGACGAACCAAAATACGATTATGATGAGGAAGAGATTACTTATACTGATCATGGTTTGTCTATTGTACTACAACGTAGTTTACAAGTGTCATATGTGGCCGACGATGAAAGTTGGGTGAGAAAAAATGTGTTTCACACTAAATGCACTTCTCTTGGCAAAGTATGCTTGGTAATCATCGACAGCGGCAGCTTTGAGAATGTGGTATCTTTGGAGATGGTACAGAAGCTAAAGTTGGACACCATCCCTCATCCGCATCCATACCAGTTATGTTGGCTGCAAAAAGGAAATGACATCAATGTAACCAAAAGATGTTTAGTTTCATTTTCTATTGGCAAGTATTATAAAGATGAAGTATGGTGTGATGTTGCTCCTATGGATGCTTGTCATTTGCTATTGGGAAGACCTTGGCATTATGATAGAAGGGTGTTGTATTACGGCTACAAACATACTTATTCTTTTAAGGTGAATGAAAAGAAAATTATTTTAGCTCCATTACAACCATCCAAAATCAGTGCACCAAAAAAGAAAGTTAGCACTTTTATGTCCTATGGTGAATGCAAAGATGAATTAGACAAGGGTGGTCATGTTATGGCTCTACTAGTAGTTGAAGAAAATGAACAACACAAGGAGACACCAGAAATCATGAAACAAATCTTGGAAGAGTTTGAAGATGTTATACCATAAGAGATTCCACATGGCCTTCCACCCTTGAGAGATATCCAGCATCACATTGATCTTATTCCGGGGGCTGTTTTACCTAATAAGGCAGCATATAGAATGAGTCCCAGGGAGCATGAAGAACTTCAAAGGCAAGTTGAATTGGTTAAAAAAGGGTTAATCCGGGAGAGCATGCGTCCTTGTGCAGTTCCTGCTTTGTTAGTGCCTAAGAAGGATGGTTCTTGGAGAATGTGCGTGGACAGTCGCACTATCAACAAAATCACAGTGGACTATCGCTTTCCTATTCCAAGGTTAGATGATTTACTTGATCAATTGTGTGGTGCTTGTATTTTCTCAAAAATTGATTTGAGGAGTGACTATCATCAGATAAGAATGAGGCCCGGAGATGAGTGGAAAACATCATTTAAAACTAGAGAAGGCTTATATGAATGGTTGGTTATGCCATTTGGGCTATCTAATGCTCCTAGCACCTTCATGAGATTTATGAATCACATACTTAAGCCATGCATTGGAATATTTGTTGTAGTTTATTTTGACGATATATTGGTGTACAGCAAGAGCGAAGAGGAGCATATGAATCATCTAAAAGAGATCTTTCTTATTTTGAGGCATCAAAAGCTTTATGCTAATCTAAAGAAGTGTGATTTCTTTACTTCTAGTGTGGTGTTTCTGGGTTATGTTGTTTCAAAAAATGGAATCATGATGGATCAAAGTAAGGTAGAGGCTATTCTCAGTTGGCCAACACCTACTTCGTTGCATGATGTGAGGAGTTTCCATGGCTTAACTTCGTTTTACAGAAGATTTATCAAGGGTTTCAGCTCTATTGTCGCTCCAATCACCGAATGTCTGAAATGTGCAAATTCAATTGGACAAGTGAGGCTAACGATGCTTTTGAGCTTTTGAAAAGAAAGGTTACTGAGGCTCCTATCTTAGTTCTACCAAATTTTGATAATGTGTTTGAAGTTGAATGTGATGCATCTAATGTGGGAATTGGTGCTGTTTTGAGTCAAGACGGAAGGCCCATTGCATTTTTTAGTGAAAAGCTGAATGAAACAAGAAAGAAATACTCTACTTATGATAAGGAGTTTTATGCGATTTATTGAGCTTTGTCTCATTGGAGTCAATATCTTCTCGCCAAGCCATTTGTTCTATATTCTGATCATGAGGCATTAAAGTTCATTAATCACCAGCACAAGCTAAACAAGAGCCATGCAGCTTGGGTGGAGTTCTTACAATCTTACAACTTTACAATCAAGCACAAATCTGGTGTTCAAAATGTCGTTGCTGACGCATTGAGCAGAAAGCATTCTTTATTATCAGCAATGGAAGTCAAAGTGGTTGGATTTAGGGCGACCACTGTAGCGGCCACTGGAAGTCAAAGCAGGAGGGCGACCATTGTAGCAGCGACGACACTGTAGCGGCGGCCAGATCTAGGGCGACCACTGTAGCGGCGACGACACTATAGCGGCGGCCATATCTCCCTAGGGCGATCTGACTCCTACAGCGGCGACGACACTGTAGCGGCGACCAGTTCTAGGGCGACCACTGTAGCGGCGAACAGATCTAGGGTGACCACTGTAGCGGCGGCCAGATCTCCCTAGGGCGATCTAACTCCTGTAGCGTTGGCTTTCTCCCACGGGCGACAGGCGATGACGCTATAGCGGCGATCTAATTTCCTACAGCGTTGATTGTTTCCCAAGGGCAACGTACTGTAGCGGCGGCGACGACACTGTAGCAGCGACGGTACTGTAGCGGCAAAGACACTGTAGCGGCGACGAGATCTCCCTAGGGCGATCTGACTCCTGCAGCGTTGGCTTTCTCCCACGGGCGACGATAGTATAGCAACGATCTGATCTCCCTTACTACAGTGGTGATCGGATCTCCTGCAGCGTCGGCTTCTCCCCAAGGGCGACGATACTATAGCGGCGACCAGATCTCCCTAGGGCGATGATACTGTAGCGGCGATCTGATATACTGCGATGGTGGCTTTTCCCTATGGAGATGATTCTATAACCGCGACCAGAAGAGGGATCAAACATGGCAGCGACGGCCCCTAGGGCTGGCGACGGTGGCGGGAGGGTTGATACGATGGTAAGACTCCCTACCGTTACCCCTCAATTGGCTCCTCCTCCATATCCTCTCTAGAGAGAAACTCCTTCGACGAAACAGCATCGAAGTAGGTTGCGCTCTAGATCGCGGCAGCCTGCCCTCATTTCCAATGACCCTAGGCCTTGGACTAGCCTCTTCAAGGCTCCGGTTGGAAGTCCGGATCTAAGCTTGGAATTCTTTACTCCAGAAGTTCAGGCTGATAAGAAGATTGATGTATACGAGACTGCTGATTCAGCAGAGCTTATTGAGACATGGTCTATGGCAATTGTTGGCTATGTGGTAGGTCTCAAAACATCTTATTTCCCACTATCCTCATTTATCAAAACTCGATGGGGAATATCATCATTTGATCTTCATATGCTGGAGAACGGATTCTTTGTTTGCAAGCTATACTCTGAAGAAGATTTACAACGAGTCCTCGAAGGATTCTGGACTATTCGCGGCCATCCAATGATCCTACGACGCTGGTCTCCTGATGTCCGTTTGGAGTTAGATAGCCTACAGTCTATTCCATTATGGGTATCCTTTCAAGGTCTTCCTCTACATCTTTGGAGTCGATGTTTTATTGCAAAGTTATGCAGCACTCTGGGACAGCCACTCTACATCGACAAAGCAACAGCTGCTCAGACGAGATTAGCATTTGCACGAGCATGTGTACTGGTTTCTTCTGACGAAGATCTTCCAAATGAGGTTTTCTATCGTGATCTTGACGGGAACACTCGGAAGGTACATGTCTCATATTCCTGGAAGCCACAACGATGTCAACATTGCTTATCTTTTGGTCATGCAAATGGAGCTTGTCAGCAAACTCCAAAACAAATCACAAAGGTCTATCGACCACGTCAAGCGCCTCCGCAACAAAGCGAGTCTTCTCTAATGGCAGTAGCACCGATGGTGGCGAAGACTATTGAGCATTCCGACTCGCAAGGACAGCATCGCAGACAGAAGGACAAATCCAAAATTATATCTCTTCCTATAATGTCGGAGCCTTCCACAACAGAGGTTTCCCTTGGTACTAGTGGACAGGAGAAACATAAGTCAGGAACTTCATCTCTTCCAATATCATTGGATCCGTCCACAATAACTCAAGAAACTCAGGCCCAAACAAATCTTGCCAGCAAGGATATTCTTCCTCAACAAACTCAGGCCACAACAAACATCGCCAACAAGGATATTCTGTCTCAACAAACTCATGCCCCAACAAACCTCTCTAGCCAAGCTACTCCAACAAGTACTATCCAGGAAATTGTGCTGCAACAATCTTATCATGCTTCAACAAACCCTGCCAATCAAGACCACATGATTCAAGGTATTTTAAAGTTTAAAAATCTGCAAGCTGTAGATGAAGTGGATAAATATAGAAATAAAGCCATAAAAGGTAAGGATATTGTGCGGGAGGAAAATACAAAACCGAAGGATAAGAAAAAGGATGGTACAATCCATCCAAAGTCGTAGGATGAATACCTTACCACCTTTTCATTTCTTTATTACTGATGAAGATAACATGTTGGAATGTTCGCGGACTTAATAAGCCGGAGAAATGTCGGGAGCTCAACAGAATAATCAAGTCTGCCGCATTTGATATTGTTATTCTAGTAGAAACAAAAATTAAATAATCGCGCGTTCAAGCTCAAAAATATTTAATATGGCCAGATGCAGAACTGTTTACCAATGACTCAAATGAAACTTTTGGTAGAATATGGGTCTTATGGCATCCTAACTCTATTAATGCTTGGTTTATTTCTGCTACTGATCAATTCATTCAACTTAAGGTAGAGGACAAAAAGAATGGCTGTCAATTCAATTTCATTGGTATATATGCTTCAAATAGTATACAAGAAAGAAATACTCTTTGGTCTGACCTAACTAATATTGCAAATGGCTGTCTCAATGTACCTTGGATTGTTCTGGGAGACTTTAATACTGTTCGGTACACAAATGAAAAAGAGGGGGGTAGACAACTTTCAGAAAGCCAGCTTCAAAGTTTTAATGATTACATTGACACTGCAGCTTTGTTTGATATGAAATCTGTGGGTAATTGGCTCTCCTGGAGTAATCAAGGTGCTGCTAACAGAAAAATAATGGCTCGACTTGATAGGTGTTTGATTAATCATGAATGGTTAACAGTTTACCCAGATTCACTTCTTGAGTATGGTGCTCCTTTGTTTTCTGACCATTCTTTAATGTATATACACGCAGACAAAGCGACACCAAGAGGCAAGAAACCGTTTAGATTCTTTAACATGTGGAGTACTCATCCTCAATTTCTTGATGTTATCAGATCTGCTTGGAATGTTAATTTGCATGGATCCCCCCCTTACATCTTATGTCAAAAGCTCAAAGCCGGTAAAGCAGCACTAAAGGAGTGGAATACAAATACCTTTGGCAATATTACCACCACAGTTCAATTTTGCAGGAAGGAACTAATGTCATTGCAACATGAGCTGCAACTTCAGCCAAATGATGAGAATATTATCTACAAAGAGACAGAAGCCAGAAATAACTTCATGCAAGCCTTAAAACAGGAGGAAAGTTTTGTAAAGCAGAAGTCTCGACAGCATTGGCTTACACTAGGAGATTCCAATACTAAATTTTTCTATGCTTCAATTGCTACTCGAAGGGCTGTTAACCGTATCAGCAAATGCAGAGACAAAAATAATAATCTTATTGAGAATTTAGATGAGGTTAAAGCACACACAGAGCAATTTTTTTATTCCTTACTCAATCAAGCTGGGAAAACTAATAACATTCATGTGGAGTCGACTAGAAAACTTGATTCGAAAGCTATTTCAATCCTCAATGCCCCAATTACTGACGACGAAATTGTATGTGTTGTCTTTAAGTCACCAAAGCACAAAAGCCTAGGTCCAGATGGATTTCCAGCTGAATTTTACCAAACTGCTTGGTCTATTATTGGAAATGATGTGATCAAGGCTTGCCAACATTTTTTCTCTCCATGTCATATTCTTAGAGAGATGAATTGCACCTTTATTTCTTTAATTCCGAAGAATGCAGGGGCTGATTCACTAGAGAACTATCGACCCATATCATTATGCAACTTTATTTACAAGATCATCTCCAAAGTATTAGCAAATAGAATGGAAAAGGTAATACACAAGATCATTAGCCCAAATCAAGCTGCTTTCATCAAAGGGAGAAGTATATATCACAACATTTTGCTTGCTAATGACTTGGTCAAAGATTTACATTCAAAAGCAAGAGGGACAAAAATATGTTTTAAAGCTGATTTACGGAAAGCCTTTGATTCAGGTAATAGGAAATTTATCTATAAGATGCTCCTCGATATGAACTTCCCACAGCAATGGGTTAATTGGATTCAATCTTGCCTGGAAACTCCAAAGTTTTCGATACTCTTTAATGGCTCACCTATTGGTTTTTTTGGAAGCACGAATGGCATCCGACAAGGTGATCCACTCTCTCCGTATCTCTTTACTATTGCGATGGAAGGACTTAGCTGTATGTTGGAACATGCAGTCTTAAATGGCAGCATTAAGGTACCCAATGCTGGCTCTATTCATATATCACATATAACATTTGTAGATGATTTACTTATCTTTCTCCAAAATGATCCAACTTCAGTAAATAACCTGGCTACTATTATGAATGACTTTGGTATGGTTTCTGGACTTCAGTTAAATCATGCGAAAAGTAAAGTATATATGAGCCCTTACGTTGAGGATAAGGTCTTTATTGCACAAACTTTGGGTGTTAGTGAGGGAAGCCTACCAGTTCCTTATTTGGGTCTCCCGCTCATATCCACAGGCATTCACAAAACCCACTGTCAGCCTATCCTGTAAAAAATAAAGAATATAATTTCTTCTTGGAAAAATAGGCTTCTATCAAAAGCAGGATGACTCGAACTCATCCGTTCTGTATTGCACTCCTACTCTATATATTGGTGTAATGCATTTCTTCTGCCTGTTGGACTTCTCCAAGATATTGAACGGTTATTAATGAACTTCTTCTGGAATGGCACAAATGATAAGGCAATGCATATGGTAAATTGGGATAGCATTTGCAAACCGAAAGATGAAGGGGGGCTAAACTTGAGAAATACTAGAGATTGTAATCAAGCATGCCTGGTACAACAATTGTGGGATCTTTTGCAAAACAAATGTTCCTTATGGTAACAATGGGTTTCTGCTAGGTATATTTCAAAGGAATCAATCTGGGAAATTTCAACAAGAACATACCACTCTGCAGCTTGGAAAGGAATTTTAAAGGCAAGGAATTGGCTAATCAAACACATTTCTTATGCAATCTCTTCTGGAACTAGTACTAATATGTGGTATGATCCTTAGGTGAATGGAAAGAGTATATTTCAATTATATGATGACAGAATACGAAAATATCTTGGGGCTCCCAAAGATTGGAAGGTTTCCGAGTTCATTGCTAACGGTACCTAGTGTCTCCCTAATCCTATTTCTCCCGAAATGTTATCACTTTGGTCGACTATCATAGCTATTCCAATCAGGAACAACTCTTCAGATATACTTATTTGGCCTCATGACAATGGCAAAGTTAGTGCCACATCCGCATGGAATCAAATTAGGCAAAGAAATAACAAGTGGGTCCCAAGCAGTTGGATATGGGATCGACCGGGATCACAAAGACACTCCTTATGTACATGGCAGACCCTTCTCAATAAACTACCTACAATAGACAATATGAAAAGAAGAGATATCTATCATGTTAACCGATGCTCCCTTTGTTTACAACAAGAAGAAACTGTTGACCACCTCTATTTTGCTTGTGCTTATACAAAATGGATATGGAAGGAGATTCTCCAGCGATTTGAACTCAATAGACTGCCGCAACCAAACTTGCACCAAGAACTAGGCGACCTTATGCAATGTTTCTCAAGAAAAGGGCCACTTACACAACTGGCAAAGGTTACTTTCAGATGCGCTATTTGGTGGATGTGGAAGGAGAGATGTAATAGAATCTTTGAATGTCAACACACAAACAATGCTCAGCTCTTGAAAGAGATTATTATAGACTCAAGATCCTGTATGGAGCATGATCTCAAAACCGAGCACTTCACCCGAAGAGAAAAAGATATTTTTATCAAATTTAATTTTGCTATTAGCTAAAGATCTTGGGAATGATGCCAAATAATGTACCCACAGGTAGTTATAGTCTACAGCATGTGTAGTCATAACTATCGCATTCGCACTCTATGAGTTACTTGGCTTTGTCTATGACTTGTATAGATAAAGCTATTTGTAGAAACTTTACACATAATCAATTTACTTTTACTTACCAAAAAAAAAAAAAAAGTGGTTGGATTTGAATCATTCAAAGATCTATATGAGAATGATGTGGATTTTGGCTCGATATAGCAAAATTGTAAATTAGGTTCCTTTCAATAATTTTTTATCTTTGATGGTTTTCTTTTTCGAGCTAATGCTTTGTGTGTTCCATCTTGTTCTTTGAGACAAGTAATTCTAGCTGCAGCTCATGGTGGTGTTTTGGGAGGACATTTCGGTAGGGACAAGACTCTAGCTCTTGTTCAATCTAATTTCTATTGGCCAAAAATGTTCAGAGATGTGGATAGACATGTGAAGCAATGCCGATTATGTCATTTGGGAAAAACAAGAAATCAAAATTCTGGTTTGTACACTCCATTGCCAGTGCCAAATGCTCCATGGGAGGATGTGAGTCTTGATTTCGTTTTGGGACTGCCAAGAACTCAAACGAACAAGGATTCTATCATGGTTGTTGTTGACAGATTTTCAAAAATGTCTCACTTTGTTCCATGCAATAAATCAAATGATGCATCTCATATTGCTGATTTATATTTTAAAGAGATTGTTAAATTGCATGGTATTCCAAGAACTATGGTGTCTGATCGAGATTCAAAATTTGTTAGTCATTTTTGGAGAACTCTTTGGATGAAGCTGGGTACTTCTTTGAATTTCAGCAGCTCGCATCATCCACAAATCGATGGGCAAACTGAGGTAACAAACCGAAGCTTGGGAAATTTGCTTAGAAGCTATATTGGCAAGAATATTAAGCAATGGGATATCATTCTTCCACAAATTGAGTTTGCCTTCAATCGTTCTATGCATCATAGTCTTGGTAAGAGTCCATTTGAGGTAGTTTATGGTGCTAATCCTGCTGGTCCTTTGGACTTAATCCCTCATTCTACAACAAAGCAATTTAGTGGAGATGCTGATGAAAGAGCTAAGCAGATAAAGAAGCTACATGAGGGTGTGAAAGCAACCATTGAGAAACAAAATGAGAGGTACATGCAAGCTACTAACAAACACAAAAAACTTGTAGAGTTTAATGTAGGTGATTTGGTTTGGATTCATCTTAGGAAGGAGAGGTTTCCGCCGGGAAAATTTGGAAAACTGAAACCTAAGGCTGATGGTCCATTCAAGGTGCTTAAGAGAATTGGCAAAAATGCTTATGAGATTGAGCTACCTAAAGATTATGGAGTATCCCCAACATTTAATGTGGCTGACTTAAGTCCTTTTTATAATCATGATGACGAAACAAACAAGAACTTGAGGACAAGTCTTTTTCTACTAGGAGAGATTGACACGGGAGTGTCTAATTTGCTACAATCTGCTCATATGGATCATACTGATAATATGATATTTTGTTCAGCCAACAATATTGCTACATAATCTTCAACTCAGCCAACTCAGATAAGACAGCTCATCAGCATATTCCCAGCACAAAGGAATACATTAATGGAGATGGTTGGTAGTTGTAAAGCTGTATCATGGTGCTTTTCATCATGGCTAAGGAATTCATTAATGGAGTTGGTTGGCAGCTGTAAAGCACTTAATTTCGAAATTTCCTATAGATTAAGGGTTGTTTCATGCACTAGTATTTATTTTAGGGTTTAGGGCTTAGAAAAGATTTTAGAAAACTGAGAATATTGGCAGAAGCTCTCTTGGAGTGCTCTTTTGAACTCTGTATCTCTTGGATGTGTCCTTGAGTGGTGAGTCTTTTGCTTTCAGTTCTGTATCCTTGTTTATTGTCATTAGGGTGGTGATCTTTCTATATCCCTATTGATTTTAAACTTGGTGGTGAGCTATTTTTCGTTTTACCGAAGTTTCTTCAAGAGTTCGTTCAATTGCCTTCTGTGATATTTTCTATCTGTACAACTATTCTATTGGTGTTCTTTCGAAATCCATTCTACATTTTTACCCTCCCCGGTATCAGATCAAATCACTCGATTGCCATGATGATTTTACACATTTACATGCCCTAATAACAGATTGGAAATTATGTGCTTTGGATACAAAAATTTCCATGATAATAAGCATGTTATGTCCTCATGATTGTATTTGAAAATCAATAGCACAACCTTGTCCGAATGCATGAAAGTGTTAATTTCATTTTCGGATTCTCTTAACTATTGGTATCCTAACAATTGGATTTTCAAATTATCCTCTTCCAGACTTAATAAGCATATGTCATATCAAGTTTAATTCATATCATTGATTTTTGACATATGGAATCAACTAGCAAATACATCTCTCATACACTTATTATGTGAACAATATTTTGTTTTGAGAAATGGATTTGATGAAATGATTCCTGCTTATAAATTCCTTCTTGAAAAAGGAAGTCATTTTTACGTACAAGGATTTGATTCACATACATATCTTGATACTTGTAAAAATGAAGCGTGCTTTAATATCTTATCAATTTTAACTTCATTCGAGTAAGCTCAGAAATAGCTTTCCTCCTTCATGTAAAAAAAAAATAACAAATAAAATGGAAGAAGTTTTCAAAGCTATCTCCATGTCATGTTTTCCTTGAGATGTTTGAATATTTGGTATCTTATCACTCTTTGTTGAAAAATGACATGAACCTGCTTATGGCATCGCACTTATATTTAAAATTTGCTTATATCTTTCTCCTTTTTGTTGACAACAAACGGGGAGAAATATATGAATTGATACTATGATTGCCATATTTGCTCTATGCCATGGTTGCATTATCAAGAACTAGCATCGCAACTTTACTTATTGATATCTTGCCATGTGATGAAATACTACAATTGATAAACACTTGTAATGTTTGCGTTACGATATCAAAAGCTTACATTGCAATCTTACATGTTGATATCATACCATTTGATAATAGCAAACTTGCATGATGGTAAAAATGGTTATTATGTTTTTCATGCAATGAGTTGAACCAATATCACAAACACTTGATTGTGGTACTTCTCCTTTTTGTTGATGACAAAGGGGGAGAAGTATGTTGATGACATGACATGTTATGCATAAGTTTATGCATAAGTTCATGATGACGTGTTGCAAGTATTCATGATGAATATTGTAATGACTTGAATTCAGTTTGAATTCAAGATTCTATCAATATGACATATTGATAAGGGAGTTTGTTTAAACTACGGGAGTTAAGGTTAACTCCGTCATCAAGTGGTTGTCATCATAAAAAAGGGGGAGATTGTTGAATCTCGTATTTTGATAAAGAAACTACTTGATATATGTTTATGATTTAATCTACGTTTTGAGTGACGCAAGATGCTTCGATCAGGATGAGACAATTAAAGCAGGAAAATCATGTTGTGCCGGAGGATCATGTCAGAAGATTGGACGTCGAGCCGGTAGATCGGTCAACGAATCGACAGAAGGCTTCGGGCCGTGGACTTGGGCATCGGGCCAAGAAGAGCGGGTATTGTGCCAAGGATATCGGAGTTGCGGAGTCAACTAGCCGATTGGGCAATAGGCTGCAGGAGAGGACGATGCGCCAAAGAATCGGACGAAGCCTCGAGGGACCAATGACATGCCAGACAACTTGGTTAATTGCTTAGGATTAATTGTCTCGATCAAAGTTTTGTTTTAAGTGTGCAGGATTAACTACGATGGAAGAAAGACATGCAGCAGGAGTTGCGCCGGAGTCAAGACAATGATCACGTTGGGAGTTCGAGAGTTCGACGGAAGTTCGGACAGTCGTCGAAGGTTTTGCGGGAACAAATCCGAGAAGTCCATGAGCTTGCCAAAGAAGCTCGTCAGAACTCACCAAGTGGATCGTCGCAAGTCCAGGAGTTTGCCAGAAGTCCGCAGGAGCATCACCGAGGGTTCATCGGATGATCGACGGAAGTTCGCTAGAAGCTCGCCGGAAGAAGCGATTGACGCACCAGAGCAAGTTGCAGTAAATGTCTTAGGAAAAATCGTAGTTAGCACAATGATTAAGTTGGAATTGGGAGGTGATCCCATTAACTTAATCTTGGGGCAATTGGGCCCCTGAAAAACCCAAATTGGGCCGAAGGGATCAACCCATTCGGACCCTGATTTCTGCTGGGAGGTGCAACCGCCCAAGCCAGGAGGTGGCACCGCCTGGGCTAAGACTCCAAGTGAGACTGGGTGGTGCAACCGCCCCAGCCAGGAGGTGGCACCGCCTGGGCTCAGTCTCCGAGCGAGACTGGGCGGTGCAACCTCCCCTAACAAGAGGTGGCACCGCCTGAGCTCGGTCTTCGAGCTTTGGCAGGAGGTGCAACCGCCTCAGTCAGGCGATGGCACCGCCTGAGCTCAGTCTTCGACCTCTGGCAGGAGGTGCAACCGCCCCTGACAGGAGGTAGCACCGCCTAGAGGCTCAGTCTTCGAGCTCTGCCAGGCGGTGCAACCGCTCCAGTCAGGAGGTGTAACCGCCTGATCCCGGAATTCCGGGAATTGACAATTTTGAGCTCCAAATTTGAACTGGGTTGGGGCCTATAAATACCCCACCCATTCAGCATTGAAAGAACACAGAATACACTCCGAAATCTTGATCTTGTTCTGTGATTTTTAGAGCTCAAAATTGTTGTAAAGGCCAAAAGTCCTTCTTCCAAGTTCTGAGCTGTAAAGAGAGGAAAGAAAATTCTGTAAGGGTTGTCTCCTAAGCCCGTCAAAAGGAGTGAAACTGTAAAAGGGTGGTTGGCCTTCGCCTATTGAAGGAAGGCCTCTAGTTGACGTCGGTGACCTCGTCGGTGGAGGAAGCCAAAAGTGGAGTAGGTCAAGATTGACCGAACCACTCTAAATCTCGGTTTGCATTTACTTTGAGCATCTTATCTTTACTGCAAACCTCCTCAATAGCTTACTGCCTTCTGTGTTTTTACGAACGTGTTTCAAAGTTCAGTGCTTTCCGAATCGAGGTTTAAGACACAAATCAGTTTTATCGTACGAACGTCGTATTTCAATTTGCGCTTATATTCTGATTTCCATCATAACTGCAAACTGCGTTCATATCTTTGCTACATCTCTCCTTGTCAAAAGTTGAAGTGATTTACGAATCGACTTTCTTACTAAAATCACTTCTATAGAACGAAAGCAGTTTTCGATTTTAATCGCAGAAGGTTTTCCGCTGCAGTAATTCACCCCCCTCTTAGTGTTCTTGATCCTAACAATTGGTATCAGAGCGGGGTTAACTCTCAAACGGATTAAAACCCAAGAGAGATGGTGCTAGTCATAGGTGCCCAGCAAGCCAATCACGTGAGTGATGGCACGTGTGACTTGATACAGAATCTTTTTACTTATTATATTTTGGCGTATATCACTTTATAACTATTGCATAAATGCATATATATATATTGTGATGTCCTTGGATTTGTGCAATGGGAATTGGATCGTGATGAGATCACGATAATGAGATCGATTCACCTTTAAACACATATCCTAAATAATCCCGGTCATAGGTTACTCGAGAGGGACATCGTGATAACCGGATAGACTGGTGTGCTGTATACCCATCTATATGATGGATGCAACTGGTCTCATAGCTGCTCGTGTAGGGACACTAGGGATACAGTACAGGTGCTCATTGGAGAATGAGTTCACTGATTGATCTGCTTACGGAATGCTGGATGGTTGATGATGCCTTATTGTCAGACAGCGATTCCGTAGTCCTAGTGGTGTATCTGGTCCTTAGACTTGAGACACCAAGGATGTCCTGTATGAGTGCTCCACTCTTTGATACCAGACTTATAGGTTTGGCTGTCCCCAGATCTAGTACAGCTGGTCATTGGGAGTGGTAGTCGACCTTACGAGGGCTATTGAATGTCAATAGAGGATCATCCACTCTCGGCGTCATGAGAGGAATATCCTATGTGTTCTTGCTCAGACAAATCCTTGGCCAGGGTCATTCGGGTTGAGAGAGAAAGAGTTCTCCGGGAGAATCCGATTAGAGCGAGACTCGAGTAGAGACCGTATGGGTCTGACAGCACCATGCTCGATATACGGTCTCTGGGATATTAGATGGATGAGGGACTATATGTACATGGTAATTGAGGACATACAAGTCCAATGGATTGGATTACCCTATATCGTCTGGGGACTACGGCGTAGTGGCCTAGTACGTCCGTAGTCGATGAGTCAAGTAAATTATTACAGAGATAATAATTAACTCAATCAGAAGGAGTTCTGACAAGTATGACTCACGGCCAGCTCAATATTGGGCCTAGAGGGTCACACACATATGGTAGGCATTGCGATGAGTAGAGGTTCGGATATGAGATATCCGACGGAGCCCTTGTCTTATTGGATGCAGATCCAATACCCACTAGGGAAGGA
Source organism: Musa acuminata AAA Group (assembly GCF_036884655.1). NCBI lineage: Eukaryota > Viridiplantae > Streptophyta > Magnoliopsida > Zingiberales > Musaceae > Musa > Musa acuminata. The sequence goes on along the minus strand of NC_088356.1, from coordinate 24,509,604 downwards.
TCCATCAGGGTTTGACACGGGATCTCTATAAATAGGAGGGATTCACTGTAACATCCCCCATTTTTGAAAATTTAGTAAAAGGTTTGTTTGTAAAAATAAGGATTATTTAATAATTATTTTATATTAAATGATATTATATTAAAGGTTTATGACTAGGGACCTAAGAGTAAATATTAGAAGTTTGATATAATTTATGAAAGATTCAGATTTAAGTTAAAAAAATATATATATATATATATAGTGGACATGTGTCACTAGCTAACCTAAGAGTGCCACTTATCTTTGCTCTAAAGATGACACCTAGCCCCTTTCATGCATGCATGACACCTTGCAACTTTTGCATTAGCCAAAACCCAAATAATTAGATGAAAGGTTAAAGAAAACAAACCTGAAGAGTTGCAGCCAACGTGAGTTTGAGAAGAGAAGAAGAAGAAGAAGAATAAGAAGAGCTTGAGGTTTTTCACCAATTTTCTCACCTTTGGGATTCAAATAAGTTTAAGGCAAGTGTTCTAACCCCATCCCACAGTAACCTTAATCTTTGTTTCCATTTTTATTCTGCAAAATTTGAAAGATTTCAACTGAGAACCAGACCTCCTTTCGTTTTGATATAAAGCTATGAATCTGTAATTTTTCGGTAATCTGACCTCGATGCACTGTTTCGGTCATAACATTTTGAAATAAACTCTGATTTAGACAAAACCTGTTCCATTTGAAAGTAGACAAAAAAATCTTTATTTTGATACTAATATCGAACGATTTGGAGTTTAAATGCCTACTAAGACTTCTGTTTAAATTAACCCTACAGATTCTATAAAACAGGGACCGAAATTTCTGACCTCTTGTTGCTTAACTACTTATAACTTTCTGCTGTGAACTCAGATTCATACAAAGTATGATTCATTCGAAGCTAGACTCAAAATTCTTTCTGTATATACCTTATTTGAAATTTTTGGAGTACAATTGCTAACTGAAACATCTGCTTTCATCGACCCTATGGATTCAGTAAAACAGAGCTAATATTTTCAGACCTTTCGCTACGAAATTATCTGTAACTCCCTGTTGTAAATTTGAATTCTTATTAAACTTGATTTTCCTAAAACTAGATTGACAAATCTTTCTAATGACACCTATTTTGTATAAATTGGAGCATAATTGGTTATCCAAATAGTTCAAACAATGTTCCTATCAAATTCTACCAGAATCGAGCTTTGGTCGATTTCGGCTTTCCTTGTTACTTCCTTTTGGAAATCGATTTTGGCAAAAACTCTTACTTCAGTTAAGCTTTACATTATTCCTTAAATTCCTGTATACTTTTGTCCTTTATTTATTTGTATATCCGCAGCTATCATCTAAAGATCGTGTTTGCATCGTAATGATTCAGCACATGCATCCCATTGTTCCGCATTTTGCTTTCGATATGTGCCTCTTCCAATTTCATTTCTTTGGACATTGAATTTATCTAACTTTCTTATTTCAATTGAGCTATATGCGATTTCTTGAAATCCTTGTATGCCCTTGCTTTTGTTTCCTTTCAAATCTAAATACATTTGTGAAAGATTATTGCTTACTTCGGATTGACTCGTAAAGGCACATGTACGCTTTGTTGTTCCGCGTGTGCTTCCGATATATGCTACTTATTGTTAAAACTACCCTCTTGTACTCTGGTGTGTGGGATTGTCTGGACCTTTGCCAGAAATGGTAAAGGGTATGTGCTTATTGCCCGCTATGTGGGGTCCCGCTATGTGGGATATTCTGGACCTTTGCCAGAAATGGTAAAGGGTATGCGCTTATTGCCCTCTATGTGGGTTCTCGCTATGTGGGATATTCTGGATGAATCACATTCTGACTGAGATCCCACTTCACCTTCTATGTGTTTGATATGATATCCAAAGCTTTGGCTATGTTTCTATGCATGCTTTGGATATGAATGAAATGAATGCATCGTTATGTGACATTTGAGCTTCTATTCATGTTTTGTTCTTTGATATATTTCCGAAATGTTATAAGACTTTGTTATACCTTGAAAGCTACTATATGTCATTGTATGCTCCTTATGCCAATGATATGCTCCAATTATCTTTCCTCGATTGTATAAACAAAACGTGCTTCGAACGAAATGACATCGTAATTCTGCATTCATGATATCCAAAATGCTCCTTACGTCTTTGTTATGCCTTGAAATTACCATATGTCATCGATATACTCCTTATGCCAATGATATGCTCCAATTACCTTTCCTATATTATATGAATAAAACGTGCTTCGAACGATATGATATTGTAATTCTGCATTCAAACAAAACATGCTACTGTTTCATCTTGTATCTCTGCTTTGTATTTTGATACCTCATTTGTTTGAAAACTGTCCTCTTTGCTATGGATATGTTAGTCATTTGCTGAGCTTTATATGCTCACCCCGTTGCTATATAAATTTTTCAGGATAGCTTATCGCTCACTAAAATGTGTAAATTGGGTTGAGGTAGTGGAAGATTAGAAGATTTGGGGGCAAATATTTTGTACTTGATAGGTTGATATTGTATAAGTTCTTTTTGGGTGTAATGAAATATCAATGACAAATCTAGATTGATGTATCTTGTAAATATTTGAAAAGTACCTCTTACGTCAGGATTTTGGAAATGTTAAGTCTAAACTGTGTACTGATATAAACATGTAGTACATGTTGGTTTTGTGATTGCGTTAATTGCCGCGCTTATGGATTTATGATATAGTTATGGTTTAGTTAAGTTGCTTTTGGATTTTAAGAATCATCTAGTGACATGATGTATGATTATAAACTGCACAGGTTTTGTGAATTGTGGATTGTAGAGGTGAATGACTTGAATGTTTTTCTTAGTGACCTCAAATGTGTGATTGGATCCTGGATTGTTTGTTGAATTAAATATTATCAATCTTGAATTAGGTTCATACCTCCTAAATGAGAATTAAATTTAGGGGGCGTGACATTTACAGCCTCATAGGCTAGAGTCTTTGCTTGCCTTTCCTATTCTCCTCTCCCTCTCCACCTCAGAGTAGGCCTGGAGTTTTGAGGAGCGTCGTCGCAACCCTGCTGTGTGGATCACCGTTAGAGAGGAGGACGCTTGACCTCCTTCACCCTTTCCTAAGGATCTGCAAGGAAATAGGGATATACGATCTCCCTAGGTAACACAATCTCCTTACGCAGTTTTGTGTTTTGCAGATTTTTGTGCACCAATCTTCGCACGACGACGAACATCTTTTTGGGAATCGGGGATTTTTGTTTTCTTGTTCTTCCGCTGCGCATATGATGTCGCCCCCCAATGATTTCCCAACAGTGGTATCAGAGCCAGGTTGTTCGTGCGAATGATTGGTTTTGAACTGCGTGTGTTGTGTTTAGGAAGAATTTTGACGTCAAAATCGTTGACGCAAAAACAAGGAAGGGCAGCAACAGTTGTTGGCCTCGATCTGCGTGTGTGCAGCGCAGTCGAAGGCAGGCAGCACAGCGCCAGCGCATGCGCAAGCGCTGTGCCTGCAGCAGCCGGCCGGCGGTCTGCTTGCAGCAGGCTTGCTGCTGGCGGGGCTGGCAGCCCACGGGCAGAGGCGCCGCAGGGCAGCGGCGCCTGCCACCGCTGCTCCCGCGGGCGAAAACCCCCCCACAGGGGCGGCCGCCCGGCGGGACAGCACCGCCTGCGGAGGCAGCGACGCCCGAAAGGGGAGCCCACCTGCTGCGGCAGCGCCGCCAGCGAGCGTGCCGCCTGCAGGCGAGGGCAGTGCCCTCGCCCCGCCGCACAAGCCGCCGCCGGCAGGGTGGCGGCGGCGGCAGCAACGAAAAGGGGAAAGGGTATTAGGGTTTTCTGGGCAAAAGATAATTTTGCCCCTCGAAATTTGAGAAATTCAAGTTTCTCTCTTTTGTCCAAATTACGAAAATACCCTTAGGAATTGAGAAATTCCCTACATGTCCCTGATTTCAGAAAAATATTAATTAATTAAAAGGTTTAGTTGATTATTATTTTTATTATTATCTAGTAGTCCTACATGATGATGATTATTTATACATGTGATGTATGATGTGTGGACGGATGATCATGGACCGTGTGATGTGTGTACTTGTGATTATTATTATTGAGGTCTACGAACCTCCATTATATTTCTCGTTTATTGCCGGGCCTACGTGCCTATGATTAAGTTGTAATCATATGAGGAGGTGCAGCGGGAGCGCGGATGCGATAGCGGGACCCACGAGACGGACGATCGTGATGCATGGAGATGCATCAAGATGTCGACGGAACCGACGAGGACGAGATGGACGATCACAGGGCATGGAGATGCACCGTTGCACACATAGATCTTGATGTGAGTGATTAGGCCTACTGGCTCGGGCCTAATCATATTAGGTTGTGGTCCATGATCATCTAGTTTGATTGCTTATACACATACTAGATATGTATATATATTTGCATGCGATGTAGATATATATTAAATATGTATATGTGTGACATGTCATATTAGGAGACCAAATCATAGAAACATCTCTCGATAATATTAAGTCGGTAAACGTGAGGCAATTAGATTGACCCACGTGGCCTTCCATCGTTATGAGTAGGAACCGATTCCCGGTGTAGGTTTAGT